>NC_069110.1:2231740-2374431 GCF_947172395.1 Bicyclus anynana
TTCACACACGCAGATAATTAAGAAAATTCTCTGGTATGCAGGTTTCCTCACGATGTTTTTCGACGTGATATTTAATTTCTTAAAATGCACATAACTGAAAAGTTGGAGGTGCATGCCCCATCCACTAGGCCATCAAGGCTCCTCTCCCACACACTCTGTTACAAATGTTCTACCATCAAAAGTGATGGTGCAAACTGAAAAGGAGAATATATAGAGTGCTCGGAATTCTTTACCAAAAATTATTATAAAAAATGTTCAAGGAGTTCTAAAATTAATATTTCTTTTGTAAATAGATATTAAAATGTGTTCCCACTCATCTTTAGAATTATGACGTAGCCAAGTTTAACGAATTTTAAAATGCAAGGATAGATAAATGCGTGGTTACATGGATAGTCGGAATTATTTGAATTACTTTGTGTTAATACATAAAAGTTTTAATTTTTTTGGTAAAAAAAATATTAGTTATATAGTTCAGCACCTATTAGTGGACATTATTGAAATTATGGGAAATAATCCCGAGCACCCTGTATAGTTTGTACACTTCCTGAATACACAACTCGACATTGTAGACAATACAACTATTTAGAGATTATTTTTTTAAGTAGTATTTGTTTAAATAACTTTCGTTGTGTTTACTATGCGAATAAATGAAATTAAGATAATTAGCCACCTTTGTTCGCGTCAGTTTAGACGCGCTACTGACATATCTAATAGTATAAAATCTTTGGCGGATAATGATGATGATATAATTATGTGACAGAACTTGTTCAAGAAAGTTTTTTTTTTTTAACAAATTTTAAAAATAAGGAGGTTTTCAATCTGATAGGTAAATTTTTTTGTCTGGTTGTGGTAGTGCTGTAGGCCTTAATGGGCCTCAGCGGCGTCACTGGGGAGGGTGTGTGTGTGTGTGTGTGTGCCATGTGGTTCTTACTGCCATGCAATATCATTGTGTACCGCTTGCAAGGATGTTTCTGTGTGCCTCACCAACTCACTGTGTGTGTCATGCTTCTGGTACATAAGGCCTGACACTTATGCCGCAGGTTAACAGGGCGCCAGTTAGCGCTTTGTTTTGCTATGTTATAGATATTTTTTTTAACATGTAACTGGTAATGTAATTTGGAATAACGACGTCATTAGTTACTATTTGCCTATTAATTAGTAGACACATCCAGTTACATTAATTAAGTAGGTATATGTATATATCCGAGACTTGGTCGCTAACTACGGGCTTCATAAGAAGACTCAGAATCACACAGCAGGAGATAGAAAGAGCTATGTTAGGAGTATCTCTGCGTGATCGACTCAGAAATGACAAGAAATAATTACAAAAAAAATATATATTCGCGATCCTCTTACTCGTTTGTTTGATGTACCACACGATGCAGTTTAAGCAAGTTTTTTTTTTTAAATTTCCATGTTGCCCCCCAGAAGTGACCTGTATATTCAAAAATTTTATATTTCTGAGGTTTTCCGGAAATCTTCAAGTAGAAATCTAACTTTTGTATTTTTTCCAAAATTTTAGGTTTAGCAGTTTCAGAGAAAGGGGGAGGGGGGGGAATGGTCTATTTTCTTAAATAACTTGAAAACTATTTCTTTTAAAATTTTAAAATAAATATATTTGCGATTTTTTTACCAAGCTCGTTTGTTTGATGTGTCACACAATGCAGTTTAAATTTTTTTTTTTTTTAATTTTCATCTTGCCCCCAAAAAGTGACCTTATTGAAAAAAATTATATTCCCCTTACTAAGTTCGTTAGTTTGATGTGTCACACGAAGTAGTTTAAAAAAGTTTTTTTTTTTTGAATTTTCCATCTTGCCCATCTTAAGTGACCTCCAATTAAAATTAGTAACAAGCTAATTTCTGTATTTTTTAAAATTTTTATATACAGTAGTTTTGAAAAGAAAGGCCATAGTCAATTGTTGTTTATTTTTTTAAATAACTTGAAAGCTATTTTTTTTAATTCCAAAAAAAATATTTTAAAAATCCTTTTATTACGTTTTTTACCTTTCATTTGATGTATCGCACGATGAAGTTTGTAAAAGTTTATTTTTCATCTTTCCATCTCACCCCCCAAAAGTACCCCCATATTCAAATTTTACCTACTCACGATTCATACCTGTATTTGGGTCACAAGAATTGATATGTGTACCAAATTTCAACTGGATTGGCAATAAATGTGCGCGAGTGTTAATATAAGAGATCCGTTTAAGTACCACGTACGTACGGAACCATAAAAATAATAAAAATTAAAAACACACAAAACAAACAAAAAAAAAGGAGAGATAACTTACAATTTCTCGCAAAATTGCAAGTTGCAATTGTATCCATTTATCTGCTAAAATTTCACACAATATACTTGTCACCAAAATGACGCGCGCAATGCGCAATGCACTACCATTTTCGAGAAATGCCACGATCCGTCCAAAACGGTCAATGAATTCTCCGCTACTAAATTATGTTGCAAGTATTCGATGTTCGCAAGATGAGAGAACACCTAAAAACAATATGATCGAAGGATTCGCCAGGACGACGACACGACATTAATTTAGAGCGCCATTTTTAGGGTTCCGTAGGGTTCCACAAGGAATTCTTATGGTTTCATCATGTCCGTCTGTCCGTCCATCCGTCCGCGGTTTAGTGCAGAGACTGTTACTACTAGAAAGCTGTAAATTAGCATGAATATGTAAATTACGTATGTGAACAAAGTCGTAAAATAAAATCTTGAAGAATATTTTTTTACCCCTCCCCTACATGTAAAGTGGGGATGAATTTTTTTTTGCTCGTTTATATCATAGTGTGTGTATCATTTGATAGTTCTTTATAATTTGTGAGGGTCTTCTACCAATATATTTCGATTTAGGCATCCATTTGTAAAATACTAAGAGCTAATTTTCATTAGAGTCAAGTGTCCCCTCTACCGGCTAAAAAGTTATTTATTAAAATTCACAAAAGTATGATATATAATGAAATTACAAGAAAAACTGTAACGGCTTTTAAGCAATTGCTATTTAAAGAGTAATAGTCGACCAACGTAAAAAACGTAAATGAAAATCGAAAATTGCATACTAATTCCGTTGTTAATTAAAAAGATAAAGTTGTCAGTACGTAAACTCAGAATCTGTTAAAAATAGCAAGATAAGATTTGATAATGGTATGAATAATATTCATTAAGTCTATAAAGTGGTAAAATGCAAATTTGAAAAAAAAATTGTGGTTCCTTCCCTACATGCAATTTTTTATCGTCTATCCTCTGTTGTGGGGTATCGCTATCGAAATTTTTGTGGATTAAAGTGCTAACATAATCTACGGAACCCTACACAGCGCGTGGCCCGACGCGTACTTGGTGGTTTTTTCATATTACAGCATAATCTAATGACCGGGATCGACAGTCTAACGTAATTCCGAGGCACGGAGGTGTAAAAAACTCCCGATAATATTTTATACTAGAGATAGGGACTAGCGTATCAAAACTGAGGCGGACAAATTGTCTTAATTTAATTTAATCACTTTTTAAACAACGAAAGTTATTTAAATATAAACACATAATACCTAAATATTGTCTACAACGTCGAGTAGTGTGTTTTGTAAGTGTAAAAATTATATAAACATAAATATACTATGTAAGTAAACATAAAATTGTGTTTAGTGGAGTCGCTAAATTCAGATATTTTTTTGCGGTATTTAGGCACGTAACATATCTATAGTATAAAACAATCATTGACCAACTCCCCAATTACGGGCTGAGAATTTTAACTTATAACTTTAGAAGAAAGAAAATCGCAGGGCCTCGTGATCCGTAAATAGGTTAACAACTGGATCAACGAGACAATTGCCGGATACGTATTGTACATTGTACATACATTTTATACTAGCGGACACCCGCGACTTCGTCCGCGTGGAAATCAATGTAAACTTTCAAGCCCAATTTCACCCCCTTCTTATTTTATTTTCGCAATAAAAAGTATCCTATGACCTTTTCGTATTATGGTTTTAAACCGTGCCAAGTTTCATTTGAATTCATTCAGCGTGATGTCCGAATAACAAAAAAACACGGACAGAGAGACAGACAGAAAGACAGACAAAAAATCATAATAAAATATTTTTAGCTTCAGTATCGATTATACATATAATTTTAAACCTACCTACAAAAATTTTCAAAACATCTTTAATGTACATAATGTACAAAATGTACAGAATTCGTATTATAAGATAGATAACGTTTGGTGTTACAAATGGTATAAGTAAAATATCAAATTGCGATTAATGTATATATATATATATATATATATATATATATATATATATATATATATATATAGAATTCGCCCAGTTTTATTACAAGTATAAATATAGATATAGATGTTATATTTACCTGCGTGAGTTGTGTGTTTTTTTATGATCAGCCTGTAACGGTCCACTGCTGGACATAGACCTTTCCGAGAGCGCGCCACCACAAACGAACCGCCGCCTTCCTCATCGAGTCACTTACCACAACCTTCTTAATATCGTCGTCGGTTGTGTTGGACGCCCTCCAGCTACATTTAGCTGGAGGGCGTCCTACACTGCGCTTGCTGGTACGTGGTCTCCCCTCCAGAACACGTCTGGCCCATCTGCCATCTGTTCTGCGACAAATATGACCCGCCCACTCAGTGGCGTGCACTTCATAGATGCATATACGCAATGCATACCCTGAGGATTCATCACATACCTATTTTGGAGGAGGAATTATCCATTTCGTGCTTTTTTACCTAAAGTGCATACCCTCGCTAAAAACCTTATGCACGCCACTGCGCCCACTCAAGCCCAAAGAAAACTGGCTAATTCTTTGGGCTTCTTTAATTAATTTAGTTTTCCTACGGACGGGATAAAATCCGGAACGAGGACGTTCCGGACTTTGTACTCGACTCCTAGCATACCTCTGCTAAACATTTAATTAATTATAAGGAATAAATATATTTTTTACAGAAAAGAACTTGGAAGATATTATTTACTGTGATATCAGAAATATTAATTTACGTTTCAAAAGAAGCTTTTTCGAATTATCATTGGTCCTGCAAAGCCTCTTATACGTGGGTTATTTGTGTAATTTAATTTGTATCAAAGTAGAATAACGAGCTGGTATTTTCGGATCTTATGGCGCCGGGGCGTCCGGGCGCGACGGCTGTAACCTTTGAGGTAAATGTACGAGTAATATGTACTCGTACTTATACCTGTGCACGTGTTCTGTATCCAAGGGCCTCGTGGCCTCACCCTCGTGTCTCAAGCTATTCATAAGTCTCTATTTACGACGCCTCCTACGCATAAGGTCGGAACACATTTTTTAGGTAAAATGGTTTTTTCTTTTTTTTTTTTTATTCTTTACAAGTTAGCCCTTGACTACAATCTCACCTGATGGTAAGTGATGATGTAATCTAAGATGGAAGCGGGCTAACTTGTTAGGAGGAGGATGAAAATCCACACTCCTTTCGGTTTCTACACGACATCGTACCGGAACGCTAAATCGCTTGGCGGTACGTCTTTGTCGGTAGGGTGGTAACTAGCCACGGCCGAAGCCTCCCACCAGCTAGACCTGGACCAATTAAGAAAACCTCAATTGGCCTAGCCGGGGATCGAACCCAGGACCTCCGTCATTAAATCCACCGCGCATACCACTGCGCCACGGAGGCCGTCAAAACCCAATGCCCAGTTACGACGTAATTTTTTTGAAAATGTTAAGTTTTACTTTATGTAATTTGATTTTTATTCAATTTACTTGTGTAAATAAGTGATAATTATCATACGAATAAATAATATTTGTTGACGATAGTCTTTAATAGCTTTTGACAACATAATTAAGATTCCGACGTATAAAGTCGGAACGTTCCATTTTAAGACCCTTTGCCTATTTGACCCTTTCCTTTTTAAGACCCCTATCGATCACCAGCAGGGAATAGTTATATAAAAATTTTGTTATAAGAGTCCTAACTTATACTTACGACTATTTGCGTAGTTACCATATAGTCGTAACAATGAGATACGGCGTTTTACTACTAAGCATAAAGTCGTAAGTCGCTTTAATAAGCTTTTTTTTTCGTAAATATGATTTCTTATTACATCTAAGTTCTATGTCTATTTTCTTTAATTAAAAATTGACCGCATAGTATACTTTTTTTTAAAAAAACTAGTATACTTTTTTTTAAATCATAAAAGTATGCAAAAAGTGCTCTCCTGTAAAAACGCTTTTTCCTATTACGACCTTATACGTAGGAGGCGTCGATTATTTATTTTTTATTTGTTTTCTATAATAAAAGGATATTATAAAAAGAGAAAATAATAATCAACTTAAAGAAACCGGCGAAAAAGTTAAACATTAACTTGGCAACTTCGTTCGTAACACTCCCAATGGGCCGCGCGGGACGGGGGGCGTGTAGCGATGAATGAAAAACCGACGACTGATGCGCCTCACTTCCCCGCACGCACGTTTTCACACCCGCGCAGTCTTTCCCCACGTCGCCCGCATATCATGGCAGTGTCATCAACGAACTTGCCAGACTATAAATGCGACTCATTTTACTCATGTACAGAAACGAATCGAATTAATCCTTGAAAATTCGCTAGGTCTTCGTCCTCGTGGGATACCATTTTTTATTCCTATTTTCTTTACATTCGATCTGCTTTATACTCTCTAGAGAAAGAGTAGATCTAATTTTCACATGTACCTACAGTCTCTACGAGTCTATGATGTTTGAATATAATAGGTACCTAATCAAAATGAAAACGAACTTTTTAGCTTGCCTCTTATGCGGCTTCAGATTATGAGGTCATGAATCAGGCAAAAAATATTAACCTTTTTTCCCGGTTCTGCTCGCTTTTCTCACGTAATTAAAGTATTTTTTTTTTAATTTTACAAGTTAGCCCTTGACTACAATCTCACCTGATGGAAAGTGATGATGCAATCTAAGATGAAATTGAGCTAACTTGTTAGGAGGAGGAGGAAAATCCACACCCCTTTCGGTTTCTACACGACATCGTACTGAAACGCTAAATCGCATGGCAGTACGTCTTTGTAACTAACGAAGCCTTCCACCAGCCAGATCTGGATCAATTAAGAAAACCTCAATCGTCCCAGCGGGGGATCGAACCCAGGACCTCTGGATTGTAAATCTACCGCGCAAACCATTGCGTCACAGAGTAAAATATCTACACTATTGATCGCCTAGCTCTAACCTATGGAAATTGTTATACCGGCTCTCTCTTAACTCTGGCTGTAAGAGGCCGACCCCCCTGGTTGTTGTTGCTGTTCGGAAGACTTTGCAAAATTACAATCCTACTTTCTACTAATATTATGAGCGCGAAATTTTGTATGAATGTTTAGATGTATGTTTGTTACTCTTTAACACCGCTACTACTGAAGCGATTTGGCTGAAATTTGGAATGGAAATAGATTTTACCCTGTGTTAACACATAGACTTTATATTTTACCGAGATTTGCGAAAACATGATTTTGATGATATGAATGTTTGTTACTCTTTCACGCTTCGACTACTGAAGCAAATTAGCTGAAATTTGGTATTGAGATATATTATAGCCTGGATTAACACATAGGCTACTTTTATCCTGGAAAAATCCATGGTTCCCGAGGGATTTGTGAAAAAAAAATTCCACGCGGACGAAGTCGCGGGCGTCCGCTAGTTCAATATAATCTGCTTAGAACGCAAACTATTTATTGTAACTATAATTATCGATGTAGACCCGGGACGGGATTGAAGCGAAAGACCGAAAGTGGATGTTGAAACCCAGCTTGGTGCAAATAACGCTTCTTGCCAACCCTTTAACGTGATGTGACCCAGTTTGGATAATGTATCACAGCATACATAATTAATGACAGTTATCGGATTTTGCTTATAAATAACTGTGACACGCTCGACTCGAACGGGAGATTATTATCATTAACCTCAGCTTTATAAGGGACGTGATAGCCCAGTGGATATGACCTCCGCCTTCGATTCGGAAAGCGTAGGTTCGAATCTGGTCTGGGGCATGCGCCTCCTACTTTTCGGTTGTGAGCGTTTTAAGAAATTGCATATCACGTATTTCAAACGGTGAAGAAAAACATCGTGAGGAAACCTGCATACCACACTCTTTTCTTAATTCTCTGCGTGTGTAAAGTCTGCCAATCCGCATTGGGCCAGTGTGGTGGACTAAGGCCTAACCCCTCTCATCCAGAGAGGAGACTCGTGCTCAACTGTGAGCCCAATAGAGGTTGTTAATGATGAAGCTTTTTAAACAGCTGTAGCTATCGTGTAACGCTATTTTAGGGTTCCGTATTCACAACAGTATCTGCGCCACTAGCCAAGTGGTACGTCGATTCTCTTTCTACGATCGCTGACGCTTTGAAACTAAAAAAATGTATGGGAATGACAGTTGTTGATCACGTGACTTGTCGATAGCAAATGTCATTCCCACACATCTTTCTAGTTTTCGAAAGCCTATGCCTATCCTACCATTCATCCCTTTTACCACCCACTTTTTTCCAATGCATACAGCATGACAGGTCTTACAACCGTTTTGTATATTTACCTATAAGTCTAAGAGGCATTCGAGGATCTCATAGTACATCTAATAAATAAATATTAAAGTATAATTAGTCTTTCGTTTCCCTGATCTCTTACAAATGTTAGTATTTGTGATTTAAGTTAGCAATCTACAGTGGAAATCGGTTCGTGTGTTCTGGAGTTATAGCGTCAGGAAGGAAAACCAGACTTACTTATATATATTAAGTAAATTAAATAAAATGTCAAAAAAATGAAAAATACATAAATAAATAAATTTATTCTTTAGAAACAATAACAATAATGTGGTTGGATGTTTTCCTAATTATTTACGACTTTATTAATATAGTATATAAATATATGGTTAGTAATTGTAAGTTTGAATGTTTGATCTTCAATAACTATCGACAAGTCACGTGATCAACAACTGTCATTCCCATACATTTTTGTAGTTTCAAAGCGTCAGCGATCGTAGAAAGAGAATCGAAGTGCCACTTGGCTAGGGGGGCAGACCCTCTGTTTTTATCTATTAAGTCGACTTTTAAGAATTACAACGTTGTTGTCTTTACTGATTAATTAGCGAAAGGGTTCTTAAGATCTTAATTAAATGAAAGAAAAAATTTTATCCATTAAGGATTCGATGTCAGTTAACATTATTTTGTTTTTCTTGTTATTGGATTAGATTTCATTTGTTTTTCTTGTTATTTTGCCGACTAAATGAAAAACAATTCGTTTCCTTTTTTTTTGTTAATTAACTCTTATTAAGGTGTGGGCATCATTATATTGAAGTAGGTTGAATATTTAAGAAAAAAAAACAAGTTTGTTTTTATACCCACGACGGTACGTACTGTGGAGAGGGAGGGAGTTTGGACTGAGTAGGTGTTTGTTGCTGTTACCAGGTGGACTGACGACATCAAGCGAGTCGCAGGGATTCGCTGGATGCATGCGGCTCAGGATCGTGATGTTTGAAAATCCCTATAAAAGGCCTATGTCATGCAGTGGACGTCCATCGGCTGATATGATGCTGATGAGATGTTGGTACAAACCAATGTGACCACTTATCTATTAAACCACTAGTACGATTTCGACGCAGTTATTACGATAAAAGACGGGTAGGTAGGTATACAATATATTTAAACCTAGTCATCATCCCCATGTATAAAATCAATATAATAATAATTTAGCGCAGCTAAAAGAGGAAAGAGCTGTGATAGTCCTCAGGATGTGACCTCTGCCTCCGATTCCGGAGGGTGTGGGTTCGAATCCGGTCGGGGGCATGCACCTTCAACTTTTTCAGTTGTGTGCATTTTAAGAAATTTAATATCACTAGGCGGTAAATCCGAAAATTAGTCCGAACTAGGCCTTACATTCCTCTTTTACATTATCAACCCATATTTGGCTCACTGCTGAGCTCGAATCTCCTCTCAGAATGAGAGGCCAATAGTCCACCACGCTGGCCCAATGCGGATTGGCAGAGTTCACACTGGTATGCACTTATTTTCCTAAATAGTTTGAGACACGTGTTATTTAATCTGTTAAAATGGACACAACTGAAAAGTTGGAGGTACATGCCCCGGACCAGATTCGAACCCATATTCTCCGGAAACGGAGGCAAAGGTCATATCCACTGTGCTATCACGGCTCTTACTTAGGTACCTACATAGTAACTTTTCTTTATATCTATTACTTTACTTATCTGTGCATAGCTCCGCATTTTAAAAGATAACATTTTATTTATACATATGAATTAAAACTATTACACAAACATTATATTTAATAGTTAAGACAGGTCATACTCATTATATACGAGTAGCAAAAATAGGAAGAAATGCAATGCTACGAGCTTTCCTATGTAATTTCTATTTCTTTATTTATGCTGCCATCTACATAGATTTATGTGAACTAGACAAGTTTGTGTGTATAGATGGCGATGGCGATGGAAGAGCATAGAACAAATGGTACGAAACCAAGCTTCGGGAGCTTGCACAGAAAAGGGTTCATAACGTACAGTGTTCAGTTTTAAAACCGACCCTTTGCAACGCCATCTATGTTAGAAAGATATTACTATTTTATGTTTCTTGGGTTCTCTACTTATGACGTATAGTTCAGCTAGTCACCAATAGAGGGCGCCTATAGCGTAGTCATTTCACGCAGCAATGTTTTAACATAGATTCAAACAAATAATTAATAGACCCATTGCCAATGATTTGCATTTCATACGTTAAAATCCATTACAATTCTTTACGATTTTAATTATTGTACGCTAATTATAGCTGTTACTTATAAAACTTATTATTTTTTAGAATATTTAAAATAAACATTCAACGACATTAAATTGTACATTTGTACCTACTACCACCTACTACATAACTACTATTTTGAGGTCATTGTATACATTTCGTTTTTCAATATTTTGCCCGTGACTAGAACTTGTACATATGTTTTCTATGCTAGAACTTAAATATTAAAATATGATGATATTTTTTTGCTTTTTAGTTTATTCGGTATACGTTTTATGTTTTTGAAGTTGGTTGTATTTTTATTATTTTTATTTTTTTACTTTTTAATTTTTAGTGTGATCATACTAGACATATACCTATAGATCTAGATAAAGATCTAGTATAATTACTGTAATTGTAAGCCAATGAGGAGTTTCCTTAACTGTTCAACGTGTTAATCACTAGACTGACTACACTACAGTTACATCTAGGTGGAAAGTTCTCATCAACACAAATCAATTAAGCGCAATCACAAGATTCATTACAAGACAAGTTCCATTAACTGTTACTTGTTTTCATCAATAGATTCCTAATGACAGTCACATCCCACCTAAGTCCTTGTAAATATAAATTGATTGAGCCCATTACCTGTCCTTTGTCTTCATCATCAGACCCTCAATGACAGTCACATCACAGCTACGTGGAAAGTCCTCATCAATACCAAATAATCAAGCCCAATTGAGAAGTTCCATTACCAGTCATTTGTCTTCATCATCAGATCGACTCCAGACCTTCATCAAATTGCAGTGATTTAAAATGCATAATGAAAATATTAAGACACGCTATAGTCGCCCTTACGATTTTTGAAAGTTCCCCTCGATTTCTCCATGATCCCATCATCAGACCCTGACATGAAAAAAATGGGACCACCTCGGGAATATACCCTTGCAAACAAAAAAAAGTAAAGTAAATTATACAACAAAAAAACATAAGACTAAAATTGAAGTCCTCCTCCTTTTTTTGAAGACGGTTAAAAATAAGGAAATAAGATGTAATGAGTATATTTTTATTGGTAACCAGCGGACGTTCGCGACTTCGTCCGCGTGGAAATCAATGTAAACTTTCAAGCCCTATTGCACCACTTTAATGGTTGCATTTAAAAAAAATTTTGAATAACATTATATTTCTTATTTTTGATTTATGAACAAATTTTAAAAGCTGTAACTCTAAAAATGAAGGAATTTTCATACTAACTTTCAAAATTATGAAAAAAGTTTGTATAAGTGATTGTCAAGGAGACGCGTGACGTTCGTTTTGTTTTATTAATAGGTTTCACTGGCTTCAGTATGTTGCTTGTAAAGTTTCACTCTGGTTACTCTGTGCCTGTAACCTACTTATGTGTAGTTGGTGTATAAACAAATCTAATTGTTCCTATAATATCATATCAATCCATAGCTGGATATAGGCCTTTTGTACATCCAGATACTATATAATACAAATATATCTATATTAAATAAATCATCTTCTCTTTTACCTTATCCGACCAGTCGGGTTGGCAATAAATCTCAATCTCCTCCATTCGCCTATTTTACCCTCAACTCATCATCCACTGCCTTACACACTCAAACCATCTCTTCTTGTCCTTCGTCCTGCAATTTCAACATTCTTCTGGTACCTCATACCTTCATACCTAATACATGTCCATACCAAGATAACCTTTTACTCCTTAATTTTTCTGTCACAGTTGCCACTTTCATACTTCCTCTTATATTTTCATTCCCATTCCCTATTTTATCCATTCTTGTCCAACCTCATGCATACATATCCTATGTCTACACCTATCCTACTATCCATCCCTTTTACCACCCACTTTTTTCTGATGCATACAGCATCTTACAACCGTTTTGTATATTTTACCTGTAAGTCTAAGAGGCATTTGAGGATCTCATAGTACATCTAATAAATAAATATTAAAGTATAATAAAAGTCTTTAGTTTCCCTGATCTCCCACAAATGTTATTATTTGTGATTTAAGTTAGCAATCTACAGTGGAAATCGGTTTGTGCATTCTGGAGTTATAGCGTCAAGAAGGAAAACCAGACTTATTTTTATACATCAAGTAAATTGAATAAAATGTCAAAAAAATTAAAAATACACAAATAAATAAATTTATTCTTTAGAAACAATAACTATAATGTGGTTGGATGTTTTCCTAATTATTTATGACTTTATTATTATATATAAGTATAATATGGTTAGTAATTGTAAGTTTGAATGTTTGATGTTCAATAACTAATGAAGGGATTAGTCTCCCCTAGTTAGGGATTAGTTATGCCAAAGTCACTTGTTCACAAGTCCAAGTTATCAAATGGGTATCTGGTGTTAAGTCTATGTGTCAGGTTTGTAGTAGTCTTAGAAGCATCCTACCATGCAGAGGCTGACACCACACTTCTGACACATGAAGTTTTCTTGGTGGGTCCATGAGCAGGATAGTTTACATGGTTGAGGGTCAGCTGGACACTGGTCTTTCGTGTCATGTTTGGCTGTCAAACAGTCAGTATTTTGTCCAGTAAAAATGACAAAAGTAGGTAAAAGATTGTACAATGTTTTCGCCTTGAAGGGCATACAATTGCAAATTTTACAAAATATTACTTATCTGTATTACGAGAAACTATAATTATCATTTTATATAAATACAATAATTAAAACATTCCATCATCATTTCGACAATTCCAGTTAAAGTTAAAAAGTGAAAGATTGACATATATTTTTATATGATGTTTAGTTTTGAATAGTTGTAGAAAGTATTTTAACTTTCTTAACACTACAAAATGGATAAACGTAGTTAGCTCAATATTTTAATACATAATATTTATTTAGCAAATTAAATTATCGTGAGCATTACGAATATAACCGGAAAATGCTAAAACTTACCATGCGAAAACATAAAACATGAAAATGAAATGAAACATTGAAACCACAGATTATGATACTGAATTACTAAACTGAAAACTGATACAGAAGTTCAGAAGCTGCATTCGGAACGCGCTCCGAACGTTGGTTCTGTTGTAAACCACTTCTGTCATTTCAGCCTGTCAGACATAATAATTGTATTGCTAATTATATTATTTTTAATATAATATTAAGCATTAGTTAATGTATTTGTAGAAAAAATAGTATAGAATATATTATTATAAATATGCTTGCATGTGTTCTGAAAATATATTTATTCGCTATATAATAGACACTATTCCTCATTCGGATCGCGCTCAATTTTCAAATGTTGCCAGTAATCAGTACTCCTTCTATTTTCGTAGTATTCAAGCTTTAATTCTGATTTTACAAACATAGAAATTTAGTTTCAACACCTTAATTTTTAATACTAATAAATATGATACACGTGTCAATTACCGAATATTATATTGGTTAAAATAAAATAATGAGTTTTTAATGACAGCTTGGTGGAAATTGGTAGATATTGAAGTGGATGTGACAACTGTCAATTTATGCGTCTGTCACTCTGTCTTGAGATAGCGTGCTCGCTCACGAATTCTCCCAATCGGCAATCGGTATTGTTCCGCGGCTGGATGCGCTTGTATTGCGAGCGAGTTATACTTTTAGATCAAATAGTTTCATTTACGTGTATTTATATGATTGTTTTGGGACTTTGATTACTCGTATAATGCTGGTCACCGCTCGTGGGATTAAAGCTGAGTAATGAATGTAAGTACAAATGGATTTTAACGCCGAGTTTCAGTAATTATTTGTATGTTTACAACTTTAGGAAGACGTTAACCACTTACGTATGATGCGCGTAGTTTTTTTAGTCAATAGCGATGTCTTTTGTTTCTGTGTGTTAAATTAAAAACTTTTAGCTATGATTCACGCAAACTGTGGTTTAGGTATTATAACTTTTCCGTTGCGAATGTCTTCTTATCATCATGTTTACATTGCCGTGTTTCGACAAATTAGCTCTAAACTATACATTACAACTTTTTGAAATTCATCTATGTAACTTGTTACTTTTTATTTATTATTTTTATCAATGTATGTGCTGTATGTTTTTGTTCAAAATGTCGTGATTATTTTTTTTGCGTTAATACCACGTGAGGTTGTCGTAATTTAGTTTAGAATGTATTTATGTATTTTTATGTGTGAATGTTTTAAATATTATTTCTTTCTTTAATTTTTATTGCTGTGCGTTCACTGATAACTTTTATTTTGTAAAATAATTTTACTATGTATTTTTTTTCTGCATAAAATCAATTTTATGATTTTGCTTTTAACTACTTCACCAGCTAAGACTCTATTAGAGTTCTTTATCCATATTATACATGTTAAAAGTCTATAAAAAATGTCATAATACTTCTAAAGAAAAAGGTAATATGTCCCACTGCTATAGTTCTATTAAGTGGGGGTCTTAATAAAAAATTCTGTAGGTCCCATGGTTAGCCAATTTGGCTTCAGATCACAAAATCCTGGTTTAAAAAAAACAATGGCAATCAAATATTCAAAAAAGTTTTTACTCAAAAATTCTCAGTCCTGATTTGGGAAGCCGGTAAAACTACACCCTTCTAGTGTAATAAAGGCAGTATGTCATAGCTCAACTCATGATGTATGGCATGATGTATCAAGTATGTCATAGAGCCTCAATAGTTCAACAGTAAAGCAGACTCATCACCGATCACGGATCACCCGTGGTTTAACCCCTGCCCCATTGACCTATTGTTGTACCCACTTCTAATATTACAAATCCAAAATATAGTCTTTCCTGACTAGTTGGAGGGAGATAGAAATATTGGTCATATTTAATATTCTTTTAAAGAAAAAAATAATTAAAATTACTCAATGCTCCGGACAAAAAAAATAGAAGGATGTTATTTTAAATCTACTTCAAAAAGGAGGAGGTTCTCAATTCGGTCGGTATTTTTTTTAACTCAGTAACCCTTCCACTCCCTTGGTTATGGTCAAATCGCCATAATTTTGAAAAGTGCACTTTTAGGGTTCTGAACATCAGAGTACAATAACTGACCTCTTATACAACCACTTATGTGTTTGTGTGTCTCAATAAATTTTGCCAAATCTACTGGGGCAATTCATTTAAAAATTGATTGGAGTAGGCTAATTATAATTAGGGTCACTTTTAGGAGGTAAGATGGAAAATAATAATTAAATAAATTATATTTAGAAATCAGAAATAAAAAAAAAATATAGATAACAAAGTTCACCCACCAACCCACTTCACAGGAGTTCAACTCACACTTGTCCTATTTTTTAACAGTTATCTATTGCACCTTACCATAATCTGACATGCTAGTTCATTATTTCTTCTTCTTGTGAGCTTCTTTTTTATGGGTTGTCTTAAACGTATCCACCATATTTGGAGGTACTCAACAACACGCCAGGTACCTCTCTAACATTCATCTGCCGCGCTCCTTTAATACCCTAAATATTCTACTCATATAATACCGAATCATTTTCTTGCACTCTGATATCTTACGTCATCCAAACATGGGTTTCAATTACGGTCACGGGGATGTCAGGACTGATACATTCAGGTCATAACATCCTTACTGAACAGTCCTCTAAACTGAGGTCCGAGTCTCAGAATAGATGCCCTTAGAGAGTTGTTCTTTCTTTTGCTTCTGCTTCGGGCTCCATCAGGCGATGCTTCAGTGCTCGCTCAAAACCCCCAGTGACGGCGCTGCAGTTCTAGCAAGGTGTCTACAATCACACAAAACGCTGATTGGCGTATCGGTAAAGACGACGAAGTCTTCTATGCGAATTAGTTTTCGTCAGAAACTAAAATTGCTCAACTTCTAAAAGCTCAACTTCCTTTGGGGCTAGATGGCGATGTGCCTATTGTCCTAATATATTTAATTATATATAACAAGTAATCAACTGGTTGTAACAGAAAATGCGTGCGCTACGTCAGCTACGCTGCCGGCTGCCTTCCACGCGGCTGCTGGCGCTGTTGCTGATCGTGCTGGCCTGCGTGATCTACTGCTTCTACTACAACGTGTCGCCGATCAGCTATCCCAAGCCAAGTAAGTGACTCGTACTATACGCTGCCGGCCGCCCTCCACGCGACTCCTGGCGCTGTTGCTGATCGTGCTGGCCTGCGTGATCTACTGCCTCTACTACAACGTGTCGCCGATCAGCTGTCCCAAGCCAAGTAAATGACTTACACTATACGCAGCCGGCTGCCTTCAACGCGGCTGCTGGCGCTGTTGCTGATCGTGCTGGCCTGCGTGATCTACTGCTTCTACTACAACCAGTCACACACACTTCAACCCATAATCGGCTCACTGCTGAGCTCAAGCATCTTCTCAGAATGAGAGGGGTTAGGCCAATAGTCCACCACGCGGGCCCAATGCGGATTGGCAAACTTCATATGTGAAGAATGATGGCAGAAAATTACGAAAATTCTCTGGTATGCCGGTTTCCTCACGATGTTTTCCTTCACCGTTTGAGACCCGTGATTAACTTCTTAAAAAAAATGCACACAACTGAAAAGTTGGAGGTCCTCCGGAGGCAGAGGTCATATCCACTGGGCTATCGCGGCTCTGCTGCTGCTGATCGTGCTGGGCTGCATGTTTTACTTTTTCTACTACGTGTCGCCGATCAGCTATCGCAAGCCAAAAAATTAATATTATACTGTAAGAAAATAGGGAGCTGTATAGCTTCCAAGTGTTCTCGTTCGGCACAGCTTTCTAATACTCGTAACAGACGCCAGGAGCGTATCCTCGCTGTTTCGAGTTGGATGTTCATTTATTCCACAGTGAAATTCGATTTCTCCAAACGGAATAGCATCAATAGCTTATTGCGTTGCCGCCTGCAATGCGGTAATTAACCTGCGGGAGCGTGTGAACTGAACAGAGATTGAGTGAAGCATGCAGAGTGTTAGCTTAGCAAATTGTGGATCAACAAACACGAGTTTAGACGAAAGCTTCAATAGCATCGCGTTCATCATTATCATCTTATTTAAATGACCATCTACAAGGCTAGGTCTCCCTTTTTAAGGGATATGCAGCTTAAACCCACCACGCTGCTGTAATGCGGATTGGCAGGTTTAGAGTAATAATGTTATATTTTTGTTGAAAATTGTTCAGCTGTTTAGACATGACAATGCCACAAAGGTTTGTACGTTCGTAGCCCTCATTTTTGATGTTTAATTTGTGGAGCTAGAAGCTGACAAATATATTTTTTAAAATTACCTCACATCACTGTCTCGAAGTTTGAATACAACTTAATTTGGCATTAAAAAGTCCTTGGATCCTACCAGCTACGATCTTTCGCGAAGACATTATAACTTACAGCTTTTTGATTACTTGTTCAGATTTATCTTATAATTCGTAATCTAGCGGATTACTTATAAATAACCGCTTCGCTTAGACTTATGTGCACTTCTTCCCTACCCTACCGTACCGCTATTCCACCCCTCCCCTACCCCTACCCTACTCCTACCCTACCCTACCCGTACCTCAGTCATACCCTACCCTTACCTTACCCCTACCCTACCCCTACCCCACTCCTGAATTCATTTGTTACAAAAAATGTGATAAATGGAGAACCACTTGACCGATTTTGTGCTAACTTCACCTAAACCCTCTATTAAATAGTCCGAAACCACGAAACATTTGGTTTGGATAGGTGAACCCATCATTGTGTTATAAAATTACAACGAAAAGTGGCTTTGTTTTATATATATATTGAAATCCAAATCCTTTGTTCGAGTCATAACTTGAAAAGGCGTTAAGCGATTTCATTCATTTTATTTTTATATCACGAAAATTGCGCAGAAAATTGGAAAACTGCAGAAAACGTAACGACTATTTTATGGATGTTTGTTACTCAATCATGGCTTAACGGCTGAACAGGGCTGGGTTGAAATTTTGCTAAATACCTACTAGTAGCACATTGTTGTCATCTATAGTTACTTATTATGAAACAATGGCCTCTGCTGCGTCTGTCTGTCTGTTCAGGATAAACTACTGAACCAAAACTGAAAAGACTACTAAACGGATTTTCATGCAGTTTTCTTTTTCACCATTAGATACAGTGATTCACGAGAAAGGTATTCGTTTATAATATAGTTGAAATATGGCAACAATTGTTGGAAAAAGCCCAAAAAAGGAAAGCCGACTGGGATCTTCGTTTGTTCGCTTAAATATTTTGTTGCACAAAATAAAGGTATAAAGGCGTAACATAATGTCTTGCGGCATTTTTTGACCTATAATTGTGATGTGGACAGAAGTGCGTAGATAGAAATGATGACAATAAAAGCTTTTATATAGACTACAAGCCCATAAACAAAAATTACCTGTGAAATGAACCAACGTGAATAACGATTAGAAGGTTGTTATTATATCAGAAAATAACTGAGCACTATGCCGTCATTTCTGAGCGGTACAGGTGAGTACGTGAGTGAATGGAATTTCTCAGGTACAGATGATGAATTACGACTAATTATTAATGTACGGCTTTAGTATATTATTAAAGATGATTAAAAATAAATGTCGAAACAAAGAACAAATTTTTAATTCGTCGACAATTGCAGAAACAACATAGGTCATTTACTACTGTACGGCATTTGTGTAATTCCTTTTGTTTATATATACAGATACTTTACTCGTAAACGCCGTACATATTTTCAGCGCAGGAGTCGAAAGATAAGCAGCCTTCTAAGCGTTATTCACGTTGGATCATTTCACAGGTAATTTTGTTCAAGGGCTTGTAGTCTAATAGAGAACGCCGCCTAATCCCTTAAAGATAAAACAAAAAGATGTACATCGATTTTCACTCGGACGAAGTCGCGTTCCTTTTATTTGGAGATATTGACAAGACAATTGAAAACCACTGATTCTGTGATGATTGTCATCCAGACGTGTTTTGTTGGCTGTCTCCTAACTTTTGCTAGATATTTTAGATAAAGTGATTGTGCTGGTATTATGCTATTACGGTGTAGTGTCGTGCCACTAAATAAATATCGCGTGACAATGTGCCCTTGACACGAAGTGAAAAAACTTGCCAAGTGTGAGTCGGACGCGCGGACATTGAGTTCCATATAGAAAATATTTAAGTAACATTTTTAAGTGTAAAATAGGTTTTTTTGACTGCCTCGTTGGTTCAGTGGTTACCTTTTGTAGGTTCGGATGACGAATTCCTAGGTTCGAGTCCTGGGTTGGGCTATGAAATATTGAGGTATTCTTTTTTAAGAAATTATTAGTGGAAATGTTCAGCCAGAAGTTAAGAAGTCGATGGTGTTAGAAAAAGCCTCACGAAAGAAAGAAAGATCTTTATTTTCAAGTAATGTAAATCTTAATTATATTATGGCTTAACTGTCCACTCAAACAGTGGATCACTAAAGAATTCCGTGTAATATGTGGCATAAACTAGAAAAAGGCACCAACTCAGCAATTTTACCGCATACTTTGAATAAAAAAGGACGCAGCACTGATTTTCAGTTAGGACCCAGTTCAGGTGCCGCCACGCAGACAGTTCAACATCCTATGTAAACTATTATAGATAATTATTAATAACTAATTAAAACTAATTAGGTACATTGATTAAAAAAAAACACGACAGACGGACTCTATGACGTGTGGGCGGTGATGCTTTAAAATGTGTTTTTCTTTTTGAGATACGGAATCCTCAACTTAAATGGAATAATACTATTATACATGATACAGGCGTACGTTGACAAGTACACTACTATAAGAGCCCACTACTTTTCCTCCTTACCAAAAGAAGCAACTGCAACTTACTCGCCTTACCACCTGAACTGAATTGAGCTTTTTGGAAACTAATAAGAATAATAAATTGATGGAGCAAGCCGATGACCTACCTCCGGCCTTTGACGGCCTCCGTGGCGCAGTGGTGTGCGCGGTGGATTTACAGGACCGGGTTCGATCCCCGGCTGGGCTGATTAAAGTTTTCTTAATTGGTCCAGGTCTGGCTGGTGGGAGGCTTCAGCCGTTGCTAGTTACCACCCTACCGACAAAGACGTACCGCCAAGCGATTTAGCGTTCCGGTACGATGACGTGTAGAAACTGAAAGGGGTGTGGTTTTTTCATATTACTCCTAACAAGTTATCTCGCTTCCATCTTAGATTGCATCATCACTTATCATCTGGTGAGATTGTAGTCAAGGGATAACTTGTAAAGAATAAAAAAGAAATACCTCTTTACTCACATCATCGCAGCGCTTCAGTTCCTTGGCGACTCATGTAATGAGCGGTTACGGGGTAGGTACTCTGTACATCACCATTATCAGCCATCGCACCCAGGACCTCCGTCTTGTAAATCCACCGCGCATACCACTGCGCCACAGAGGCCACTTGGTGGGGGGTCAACACATCTTATTTAGATTGCTTTAGTATTAAATTAAACCTATTATCGTCTCGTACATCGATTCCTATTGTACTCGTATAGATTAGGAGAGGAGTGCACTTTGGCTATATTACACTATTGTAACACTAATATCTGCCCGATTGCACTAACATAGTGCAGGCGTCGCATTATATGGCTAAGTAATTATCTTATCGCACATACAAACAGCTTCATAGGAAGGGCTTTGTTACTGCCATTAGTGAGATCAAAAGCAGTGATTAATTGTATCATCCTCTAGTTGGCCCGCTGGTCATCGTATTACCCAATATTGCCAAAGGCAAATTTCCACATCGGCTAACCACTAGGCTAATAAGGCAGTTTAGTAGGAATCGTTTTCCGTGTTTGCTAAAGCCGTGTATACATGTTAATACAGAATTAATACAAACAATTGTAATTGTATTTACTGAGCACTTGCTTAGCGTGAATATCAATAACAGGCTAATAAGACGTGTGTTAGTTAATATACTCGTTTACGAAATTTAGATTATATTAGATGAAAATCCGGCTTCGCTCGGGTGAAATGTGACTCCATAATACACACATAGATAGGTATATGTCTGTATTTATCAGTTCTCAAGGAATATTAAATACAAAGCAAGGGACAGATTTTTAAAGCACGTTAGTTGTGTTTAATAAGTATAGTAAATTGAAACTGCAAAGTTTTAACATAAATAATTTTAATATTAAATCAACTAACTTTAAGGTTTATTTTCTGTCAACCTCTCTGTTTTAAGCGTACGAAACTACGTGTTACTTTTGAAGATAATAAGATAAACAATTACAATTTATCAATGAGTTCTCAATCGAGAAGTTGGCGAATATACTTAGGTACCCCTACCACTAGCCTACCCCTACTCTACCCTTACTCTACCTCTACCATACCACTTAACCTAACCCTACAATATTTCTACCTTACCCCTACTCTATCCCAACCCCTACTTTCTACCCTACCGTACTTCTACGATACTTCTACCCTATGCCTAACATGCCACTACCCTAAACTTACCATACTTGTACCTTACACACTTTCCCTCTTTCCCAATCATACATCTACCCTACCCATACCTCTACTGTAACCCTTTCTACCACTACCATACCCCTACCCTACCCTCACTATACCACTACCCTACCCATACTATACCACATAAAACTTTATAATGTTCCGGACAATAAACACAAAATAAAAGTTAGCAAATTTGGCTCAGCCTTTCGAGCGTCCAATGCGTGAAAAATATTTAAACTTTTTTTGATTCTCTCAATGCTTACAGAAAGACGTTTCGTTTTACACAGTCATAGCTCTTGGTAACGCATTTTTAATATTCCCGCATCTAATCAACGTCGAGTTATATACCGGAAAGGTTTGTGAAAGGAACTGTATATCTAACGAAAACTTCATTGATATAACTGTATGTTTGTGTTTGTCCAAATTAATGAATGCGTGCGAGATTAATCGACACGATTGTTTACACGACCTTTGTGCTGACCGGTCCGGCGTTTAATTAGTTTCCATTGACAGCGGCGCGGAGGACGACACGGCTACGTGACGGGACTTTGGGATGCGTTACTTGCATACATGCAGATGAGGCGTAGGCGTAGGCGGCTGCGCGCAAAGCAAACAATGGGGCTTAATAACAAATTAACGGACTTATACATGGATACGTGATATATGGACCAATTTACATCACATTGTCCTGAAATAAATGCCTTCGCCTCTGCGACTAACGAAGGTCAGCTTACTAACGAAGGTCAGCTCACTAACGAATGTCAATCTAGTAGGTTTCCTGACATCATAAATTGTTTGTTATCAAACAATTTTTAATTCTGAAAGAGGGTGCCTTGGAGTATGTCCATCCAGTTTACTGCTTTTAAGCAAATTAATGGAATGTGGATATTGTTTGGCTCTGGGCGATTTCTGTCAGACGTTAGTGATAGTCACCGAGATCGTTGGCTATCCGGCGGGCTAGTACAGGCTGCTACAGGCTTGGGCTCACTTCACGGTCACGGTGGCATCAAGACTGATACACTCAGTTCCCGAACGACCCTGTAAGCTGAGGTCCATGTGTTGGCTTGGAGTTGCTTCTGCGTTCGACCAGAATCTCCAGTGACGCCACTGAGCTCCCAATAAAAGAGCCTACGGTACTTACACAATCAGAATAATACCTGGTTAATTTAAAGAAGAAAAGGCCAATATTTTAGAGCTCGGTGTAGAACTCTGACTCTCTCCGACTCTGACGAGATCTTGATCCACAGCAGCACAACCAATTTACAACTAGGCAGTTTTCCTATAATAACGTGTAAGTCGAAGTCCCATAAACGAAATTTACCAATTTAATGGCAGAAATAAAAAACACTATGTTTGAAATGTTAGTCATCTAAGCATTATAAAATACTGCAATAACAATACAATTGGAGCCAATCAATTATTATTATTATTTATATGTATTTTTTTATTCCTCTAATAACACTGTGTATTTTTTTTTTAAATACGACCGACTCCAAAACATTAACGTACCCAGGAAACTAAAAAGGGAAAAATAACATTATAATATTTTCTACTTATTGATCACTTTGAAATCGGTGCCAAGCCAGTGTGGATTTGATTCGTCTGGAATACAAAAATCTTGAATTAATAGATCACTAGCTTGGCACCAATTCCTTCAAGTGATCAATAGTTAGAAAATATTATAATGTTATTTTTAACTTTTTAGTTTCGTGGGTAGGTACGATAATGTTTTGGAGTCGGTTATATATTTTTTTTAAATAATTGTTTTAGTATTTTGCCTTATAATCTAAAAGTAATTGAATAAATGATTTGACTTCGAAAGTACAAGTTGCCTCTACGGCGTAGGCCCTCCCCAAATCTATCCATAGCTCGCAGCTACCATACTTTCTATAGTAAACAAATTGACAGCGTCGGTTTATTTTTAAATCCTCGCAGACGAAACCGCTAGTAACAGATAGTTTATGATAAAATAATCGTTACGTTCATAATTCAAAGTCAAAATTATTTTATTACATTTTACAATGTTCTCTAAAACGTAAGTATCCAGTAATGTAGTACTTTAATTTGCAAACATATTTATCGTTTTTATAATCAGCACCTGATTGATATGTTTTTTTTTTGGTTTGTTGTCTAAAAATTAAATCTAATTAGTCTAGATTGATTAATCGCCCCTGTAACCCCTGCGTATTAAATAAATTTCATGAAAATCCGTTGGAGCCGTTTTTGAGATTCAAATTACAAGAATACAAAAATTGCTCGTTTAAAGTTACATTAAGACTATTCTATAAGATTGCGTTTAATAAAAACTTAGAGACTTGTTGTGGCAGTATAAAAAAAAATATGTAATTTTTTTTTGTAACCTAGTGTAGTGTGCATCAAATCCCGTTAGTCCGCTAGTCATCGTGTGTAGAATAGGGTAGGGGTGGATGGGGATCCCATACGGTGGAAGCTACAGCGTGCGCAGAGGGCCGTGGCGGGGAGGGCGGGAAGGGAAGGGTAGTCCGTCGTGCCACTGCAAGCCGCGACTTTACTGAAGCGTCACTGACGCCACGTCGAGCGGACATGGCGTCGCTGACGCCTCCGTAAAGTAAGTACCATGTGGATTGAGAGCATGTATGGATAGACACATTATCTCATTTTATGAAGGACTAGCTGACGCCGCGCGGTTTCACCCGCGTGGTTCCGGTTCCCATAGGAATATGGGGATAATATATAGCCTATAGCCTTCAGCGATAAATGGGCTATCTAACACTGAAAGAATTTTTTTAATCGGACCAGTAGTTCCAGAGATTAGCGCGTTCAATCAAACAAACAAACAAACTCTTCAGCTTTATAATATTAGTATAGATTTAAATTTGTCAGCCCATGCTCCTATAACGGCTAATTTTTTTTTTTTCATTTAATTATAGTTTGTACTATGGTAGCTGGTAAAAGGTTCCAAGGCTACCTACCCTAGCCCCACTCTACTTCTACCGTACATCTACCCTATCCCTACCTCGTTATGTAACCTACCACTACGGGTAGGGTAGGTGCTAGGTAGCTGCTTTACCCTTACCCTACACCAATTGTACCACTATCATGCCTATTCTATTATACCTTTTACCCTGCCCCTACAATACTTCTACCCTACCCCTACTTAACCCACTACACCATCTGTTATATTCCTACCCTGTCCATCTTGTACCTCTAACCCACACCTACAATATTACTACCCCTCCAACTAAGATACTTTTACCATATACTAACTCAAAGTACCTCTACCTACTCTTTCCTTATCCTACCCTACCCTACCCTATCCTACCTTACCCTACTCTAGCCAACCCTACCCTATACCTACCCTACTTCTTCCCTATATTCTTTTGGGGATAATTTCATCATTAACAACCCATATTCGGTTCATTGTTAAGCACGAGTCTCCTCACAGAATTATATGGATTATGCTAATAAATAGTTCGCCACGCTGGCTCATGGGGGTTCTCTCGGCCAACCCATTTGCAATATATTTATGGATATATTTAATTTTTGATATAAAAAAACTTTTCACCTGGCATACAGATCTGTGAAGGTTGTTTTCACAGATACCGGATGAAAAGTTACAGGATCTTAGACCATCACTAAAAATGATAATTAGTTACTTCAAATTACCACAATGCTCTATATTCGAGTATAATGTTATGCCAACCGTATAAATCAATGTTTGAGGGGGCGTTGACCCATAAGATGTGAGCTATGCTACTTTAGGCATTAAACTACAGCGGTTTCAAAATTTTAATATAATAGAAAATTATATACTTTGACATTAAATGAGAAAGGTAACGTGTTTGTCTGTACTTGTGCGGAAAATGGCAACTTAAATAGGGATTCATTTATGAAATAAACAAACAAATCCCTATTTAAATAGTTACAAGCGCTTTTGCAACTTCGTCTGTTTGCAGTAACTCTCCTACTGGTTTGAAAGCAGATCTCGCATAAATCAACACGTAAATATTTGTTACTTTTTACCTGTGGTCTACGCTCGAGGATGTTAATTAGATGATTGTCTCGCCATTTACTTTGTGACCTTATGGTCTACTCTTTTACTTTGTAAGGTGGATTAGTTTGTTGATGTATACATTATATCCTTCTAATCTATATTAATGTTTTAAAATAAAAGGTACAGTTTGTGGTGTAAGGATAGGGTAGGGGTAGGGTAGAGGTAGGTTAGGGGTAGGGTAGAGGTAGAGATAGGGAAGAATTGCGCATAAGTGGAAGCGAAGCTTGACCGTTTCCTCTAGAGGTACTATATATACAGGTACATAGATGCAGAAGATGTTGAAATTCATTCAAGTGTTGATGGAGAAGTCTCGGGAAGGCAAAACAATTGAGTGACTTTAGGGTAGGGTGGGGGTAGGGCATTGTTGTATTAGGAAAGACGTAGGGTAGGAGTAGGGTAGGGGTAGAGTATGGTGGAGTAGGAGTAGGATAGGACAGGGGTAGGGAAGAACTGCACATAAGTCAAAGCGAAGCTTTACTGGCTGCTAGTGTAAATATAATAATTGTAGGGATTTCAATGAAGTTTAACACATCGATAAATTATATCGTCGAATAGTAAACTGCTTATTATACCAGAAAAATAACTTGTTATTTATTATTATTAACTACATCGATGCGATGCGACGTTAAACAAAAAAGGTCAATTCGCGGCTGTCGGCTAGTATAACAAAGTTATAAACAAGTAAAATTATCAATCATACACATTAGTGAAGTGAAACTTCCCTGCATATTCTCATCGAGGATGAACTCTTGATCCACAAAAAGTGGGTGACGCAACGTTCGCAGCGTTCGCTTACACCGCGCATTGTTTCAGAACATTTCGTTTAACACACAATGCGTAAGAATCTCGTTATCTTCTAATTCACACGTACTACATAGCTACGTACAATACAAACAAATACATAAATTGTCTAATTAGTACTTTTATCAATGATAAAAAAACAAAAGATATTTAAAGTTGATTTTTAGAGATCGAAATAGAATTCAAAAATTAATTGATTATGAATAACACTCACGATAGTTTAAATTCTAAAATAGAATTCAAAAATGTTTACTTTAAACACAGAAGATTAAGCCCATTATTGTACATGAATAAATTTTTTTAACACAATTTTCTTGTTGTTTTCGTCGGTTGATCTTTGTTAAACAAGAGCTACATGTTAGTCCTACGATTTTCCCGCTAAATCCCCTTTCAAGTGTTAGTTGTAGATAGACCAGCAGGCTAATTCACTATCTTTGACGTATGCTATGTGGAATTGAGATTCTATGTAACAAATATCATTCGGTGCTAATGGATTTCATTTAGATGAAATTTCCCAAATGATTTGATGTTTATTTTAATAAGTTGATAATTAAGACCTAAATAGTGAATTGGCCAGCTGGTCTACAATAGACCTCGTTTATAAAAAAAATAGTTGAAGTATGTATTGATTGCTCAGTGGGCCCTTATCTTTATCGCAACCGGCTATTATGCGGTTAATTAAACAATATTAATAACCCATGAATTAATTGGTTTCATAGTTGTACATCTAGTGGGTGCGAATCCTAGGTCGGGTTATGAAATACTGAATATTTTATTCTTCCTTTTTAGTAAAAGTAATACAGGTGTTAACGCCTGTGCCTCGAAAAACCACGTTAAGCTGTCGGTCCAGGTCACTATCATTAATACCTGATAGTGATCGCTTATGAATCTTAAGCCAAACCGCATTGAATCAGCGTGGTGGGTCTAAGCTCCATATCCCTCTTGTATATGAATCCCTTCATATACAAGTGGGAGGACTAGACCCCGTCCCCGTCTAGCCTCGTCTGTAATGTTCCTCGTTATACTATTGTCCTAACACAGTCTTTTCCAATTGATTGGTGGTTTTAAAAATATAAGAAAAAAAGAAATTGTCTTATTATTCTCTAGTTTAAAATGCGAAGAGTTTTCACAATACAAATTTGAATCGCAAACCGTACCGTATCCGCATCGTACTTATCGGACGCATGGCATCAAACGGATTTTAGTATTCTCTGTATAAAATGTCTTTGTATGTAGTGTGTCCACTGATCCGGATCGTATCGGTACGGATTTATGTACGCCTACCATAAACCCTACTGTGGTGAGGTGTGCTGTCACAGCGTACGGTGAAATGTATGCAAACAGTTCCACCGAACGTTCCCCGTTATAAAGTCAATATAACTCGATGCTCTGGGGACACCGCCAGCGATTCCTAACAGCGCGGGCCCTTTGCTTCACGTTTACATTTGTCAAACTCGTGCTACAGCGTAAACTTCGTGTGATCCTAACTGTTAACACAAACGCGGTGGACAGTTTGTGTTATTTATTGCACTTTCAGACGTTTAAACTACTCGCTATTTAAATTGATTGACAGAAGTTGCGCACGTAATCAAAACATACCCAATGCGTATTTAGAAACATCCTAATCAACTTGCAAGGAACCTAATGATGAAGATACCTGAAACAACTTTCTAAAGTTTCAAGAGACGACCACCTCGAGATGTCATGAAATAGACACTACATTGTTATATTTGGGCAAATCACTGGGTTATCACCTAACAGGCCTTAAAAATCCAGCAGAATGTCTCACGACAGATTGAATGCAATATGAGAGGCTAAAAAAAATTGATTGATAAATTATGCAATACTAGCGGGCTCCTCGAACATTCACGCTCACAGCTCCCGTTCCCGTGGGATTACGGAGATAAAAATACAGTGTAAACTCCATGTTACGTTACTCGATTTAACGTCAAACTCGCTAATGCGTCAAAATCATATAGCTTTGATGGGTTTAGCTTGCTCTCCATACAACGATACACTCTATATAACGTTACACGCACTCTCTATAACGACAATAAAGTAATAAAAAGTACCTTTTAAGTTGCCAAATTTAGTTAAAACCGCGCTGATGTCTACGTTCTTTTGTAGCTTTATTATCCTAGTTCTTAATAAACTCGTCTGTTGCAAAAAAAAACACTTTCTAAGAAATTCGTTCTTTTGTTTACAATTTGGGATTGGATGTGTAGACTGTTGTTGACTAATAAGTAGAAGTCATGGACTTAATAGGTATCATATTCTTAGTTGCTTACAAACTTTCAAATAGTAAACATGGATAGTGAAAGAAAATTACTGTGTACCGACGAAAAAGTTTTACTCATACATTTTTCTTCTTTCCATATAACGACCACTCTCTGTAACGCTATAAAATATTTACAGTCCCTTTAGTGATGTTACATAGAGTTTACACTGTATATATATTTAGTCTATGTTACTAGCTGATAATGTAGCTTTCCGTTGGAGAAATATTTCATTAAATCTGTTTAACAGTTTAGCCGTTACAGCGTTACAAGTGCACTTTAGCATTTACAATATATGTATGGATATATTCGAACAAATATGAGGGGCGGCTGTTAAGTATGCAAACTTAATGAAACGTAAATTGTGTTATATTTTTCCATGTGAGTGCGATCCCCGTCAAGTGAAGTATTTCACTTAGGGGGATAAAAATCACATTATTCACATTATATACAAGATGTTATAAGTGTACTTGTAACATTCATATTAATAGATGTGATAGTAAGTCTGTCTTTCGTTTCTCCTAACTTGGAAATCTTAAGGAGCAGGTCTGGACTGGCCTGGTGGGTGATAAATTCTTGTGAGTCCCGTAGTATTTAAACCAGTGTTGATTGAGGTTTTCTTAATTGGTCCAGGTTTGGCTGGTGGGAGGCTTCGGCCGTAGCTAGTTACCACCCTACCGACAAAGACGTACCGCTAAGCGATTTAGCGATCCGGTACGATGTCGTATAGAAACCGAACATTATTCATCACAGCTGTTACAATTTTCATCCAGACATAACTTGGCCCAAAAAAATGCGTGTCATCGCAAAGCTCCTCGGGTCGCGAACTTATCTGTCTCTAGACATTCAGATACGTGTAAAACTCAAAACTCATTATTACGCCTTCAAAAACATCGCGATCACCTTGCCCGCCTTCAACGCGCCTGTGTCCCTTCGGATGTCCAAGAGATGATAGACATTTTTAGGTAGGTAGGACAAGCTTTCAACTTGCCTCAAAAGGCTTCTTAAAAGCTTGTTGTGTCCTGTGTAAGTAGCTCTTCTATGCTACCCTAACACAGAACGCGAGACCTGTCTGGGGAGCAGTGTGATGTTTTTTCAGGCAATCTTCATTATCCAGATTATTAATCGGGTCTTTTACTTTGCCAAGTGCCTGCACTATTATTTTACTCTTTAAATATTTTTATAAAAATTTCAGATAGCTTCAAAAATATTTTTTTGCAAGACATCGACATTCCCCAGCCAGGTCTTAGTTAAGTTAATAGTTAAGCTTTTAACCTGACTCTAATAGTTGCACATGCCTGCAGCGCTACGGCTTGTCAGCCGTTAAAACTGATCGTGTGTTGGTCGCGATGTGAATGACATGCCGATCGCGAACGATCAGTTTTAGCGCTGCAGGCATGTAAGATTACTTGATCGTCAGTTGCTTACTCTACGTCAGTCAGTGACTGACATAAGGGAGTGGCCGAATAGCAGTAGGCGCGGCGTCGCCGGGTGTACTGCAAGGTCATTCGCACGGTATTATTAAATAGTTAGCTTTAGCGTTTTCTATGCGCTGTGGTGATACGTATCCGGTACGTCTCCGCGGCGGTAGATGAAGTTTGTCCTTTACCATCAATTACATTAGCGTACAGTTAATGGAAATGTAGTCTAAACTCGGAAACTTCATATCGTAAATGAAATGTTCGACGAATAAATATTTGCATTTTAATTGAGTCGGTTCTGATTCATTTTGCGGCGTGGAAACGTAAATAATTAATTGTCAATTAGTTAACCTGAGGGTGCGAAAAATATAGCCTTCGATAGATTGCAAATTGCAATTAATGTTTGAGGTTAGCAAGTAGTCGCAGAGCTGCCGGGTATCGGGTTTGAGAAATATATATTTTTCTTATTGATAAGTTTATAATTTTTAACTAAATTTAAAACATTTGTTGTAGTGCTGTCTCGTAAGGTCTCGTAATTTTCGCGAGATACTATTTAACACTACGACATAGTGAGGGATGTTGTCCAGTTGTCCAGATTGCAAAGTTACCACTGTGACAAAGTCAGATATTTAGTCACTCATGTCTTCGCTCTAACAATTAAAATCCAAAAGCAATTTGTTTATTGCATGACATAGCAAACGCAAGATCAATGGAATTGCTATAATTGAAATATTAATAACATTCATTCAAGCACACGCATTTAGTAGAAGGGTTGTGTAGAGAACGAAGTAAGTTCCAAGACTTTAATTGTGTGCAATTTTACTATCATTATGTTGCTGCAGTATGTTATTTTTACGAGGAAGGTCTTATCTTGAAAGCAATTTAGATATCGTTGCAAGGATAATATCGTTGGAAAAGATTTTGAAAAATAGTTCGTATTATACATTACTAGTAAATTCTTACGCTAAAATCATTATTTTCAGTTTACTTAAACAGTCCAATTTAGGCTCTTCTAGTCCTCCCTGCTTACAGGAACGAAGACAACAAGAATAAAGAGCTAAATACTTTCCAGCCTGACCCCGTGGTCAACATTGGGACTCGAACCCAGGAACAAACTAGGTTTGGAATGCCTTTCCGGCGATTGTATTTCCTTACACTTATAATCTAAACACCTTCAAAGTAAGAGTGAATAGGCGTCTTCTAGGCGTCCAATTTAAACCGCAATAATGCTTTCCATCAGGCTTAATTGTTAGTCAAGCGCAAACCTATATTGCATAAAAAAGTGATCCGAAGTCACATAGGCTAACCCAGTGGTTAACTAACTTCGTTACTTGGTCACTGAACTAAGGAGGCAGGACGAAAATAAGTAAAAATTTTCCAACACACAATTCGTATTAACCTAAAATGTTTTCCGTCAGCTCTCGGTGTAGTCGGTATATATAGACGCGCACGCCGAGCTGTTAACGAATTTACCCAAAGGGCTTTTTAAACGTTCGGTAGAGCTTCATTTTTTTCCTCTCATGCAAATGCAAGCAGTGCAGATTTTACGAACGGTGTTTATTTTTGGCGTTACTTTGATAGGAAAATTTCTGTAAAATAATAAAATCACATAACTGTCTGTTCGCTTCGTACTTGTAATCGATATTTTTTTATATTGTATTGTTTTTGACATAGCAACGTCGATAAACTTATACCTATTTACGTATAACAGATTCATTTTTAACCTTGTAGAACGATAATATCAGTCAACATGAAATATTTTTCGTTTGAAGCTTAATATGAATAAAACCCATCAATACTAATATTATAAATGTAACCCCCTACAACCTCACAACTTTCTTCTCATACCCCTTTCTCTGGATCAGCTGAACCGATTTTGAAAATTCTTTTACTAGTAGAAAGCCACGTGGTTGTGAGTGTTATTGGGTATATTTTTCGCCGTATTTCCATGGAAACGGAAGCTACACACAAAAAAAAAATGTCTAGTAGCCTATTATGACACACTTCCTAAAGATTTTCTAAAATGAGTTATGTCTGGCTGTCAGCAGGCTCTCAGTCCATAATTTTTTCGTGAATAACTTCATTAATACATTAACTTTCAAACTTGATTAATACCACCAGAAAAATAGTCGACAAACGACCAACAAATGCTATTAATGTTATGAATAATTGTTTTTTTTAAAGCACAGAAACAATAAAGCGACTAAATACAATACTTGCTACCTATACATCATAGGTAGACGTGTTATTGAAAACGCTTGGCTGATTGATAGCTATATCATATAGATCGCATCACTGAACAATTATTAGGGAATGCCGCAGCTTCCGTGCGGGTATCACATTTCCGCTCAATTGCTGCTCAACATACTCGCTCTACCTGCCGGTCAGTAAAATAGAAACCTTTCAACGAATCAATTATTTTTTTTTATGATATGTTTTTTCAGTAAGAGCTGCGATAGCCCAGTAAGAGCTGTAATAGCTCAATGGGTATGACCTCTGCCCCCGATTCCGTAGTTTCGTGGGTTCGAATCCGGTCCGAGACATGCACTTCCAACTTTTCAGTTGTTGTGCATTTTAAGAAATGACAAACAGGCACTTCAATTTTATTTATGTGTACAAATACAAAGCCAGTGTTCGACCCTAAGACTTCTCAGCTAAAGAACAACTACAGCTACGCAAGAATAAAAAGCCGTGATAGCCCAGTAAAAGCCGTGATAGCTCAATAGCGACCTCTGTCTCCGATTCCGGAGGGTGTGGGTTCGAATCCGGTCCAGGGCATGCACCTCCAATTTTTTTGTGCATTTTAAGAAATGCACAAAAAAATTACAGGCACTTCAATTTTATTTATGTGTACAAATACGAAGCCAGTATTCGACCCTAAGACTTCTCATCTAAAGAGCAACTACAGTTACGCAAGAATGAAATAAATCGAAACAAGTAATAATTGAGCTTCAAAGGCTCGTAGAGAAAATCTTGAACAAGTTCCTAGCGCGCAAAGAAAACTTCTGGTGTAAGCACAGAAAACATATGTACAGGGTGTAAGTAAGACGCGGCCACGTATACGACGTTGTCGGTAACACAAGCGGACAGCGGAGCACCGAGACAAGCTAATTGCTATAATACTCGTACATTTAATTTTAAAATTCACTTACTAGAAGTTTACTTTACAATTCGTATGAAAAGTCAAATCTTTATTTGTTTATTTGTCATCAACAGCGTTACAGTACATGATTATTAGAATAAATTAAGTTATATCTAAGTTTACGAAGATTACAGAAGATATTGATTACATTGTGAGGTTACAGTTTCGAGTAATTTAAACATTAAAATGAAAATAAAATAATACAATTGTTACTAAAATTATAATTACTAGTTTAATGATTTATTAACAAAGGCTAACATGCACGCACAAGTGAATTATTGTCAAAAAATATTTAATTTTTTTATTAAATTAAATTTTTAATTAAATTTATATAAATAAACTTTTTAGTTCATTCTTAAAAAAAGACCATCCAAGAAGTATATAACTTATAGTAGGTACCTAATGAAGAAACCGAGTCTCCATACAAACTCGGGCCCAAATTATACGAATGATACAAAGCTGAAAATTGGCCAAAAACTGTCAATTCAAAAAATGATGTTTATATGGATGTGTTTGTTAGCCAGATGTAAAAGAATGCGCACGAGTTATACATGTGGGAAATATAATTCATATGCCTTTGATATAAAATTAATTGCATTATCAGTGTCAAACTGACAGGCGACAGTTTTAATAAGGAGTTGACACTTGACTTGGCAAAATAGGACAATATATTTATGTCAAGAACTTTTGACATTAATATTTGACAAAGACATCTGAATAATTGATTGAGTTTGCAAAGATAACTGACATTTTTTTTGTACATTTTTCATTTCTGTATCGTGGTTAGTTAGTTTTTCCTAGTCTGACTAGTCTAATGTAATTCCTTATAGTTAGATTCTTTGTGTAGCGTACGGTAAAAAGAACACATATTTGAGTAACAATTTCAAGTACCATTAGCTGTTTGTATAGCGGTCGTTTCGATAGCAATTGATCAAAATAAATTGTGGTACATTTGCGGTAAATTTTCATGTATGCGACGTAATTATTGAGTTTACTGTTTTCCGTTCTAACAATTTCATTTTCAATTTAAATTACTTGAGAATATTTACATCAATCACTTGACCGAAACTTTGTTTTACTTGCTCCATTTATTTATCAGCGTCGATTATGTTTCGAATATTATTGCTGTCTAAAATGATGTAAAGAGTTAAGGTTCGTAATTTGATTTATTTTCTACTTCATCAAAGTACTCGTAGCAGGGCCACGAGGACACTCGCTAATACGAAAACTCCATGGCCCCAGGGTTCGATAAATCTGTGCAACTTCAAATCTTTTATAGCGATTGGCAAAATAGTTGCAGCAGGTTCATTGAACATGTTCTGTAAAAGGAAATCTCTGATTTCCTATGCTTTACTCAAGTATTTGGACTGAAGTCAAAAATATTAGTCATCTTAAAACATTGAGCCTTTTTGAATGAGAGCTTCGAAATCTGTCTCAGCTTCAAGTCTCTGTCAATACATTCGTGCTTTATTTTATTGAATAAAACTAGCTGACGCCGCGCGGTTTCACCCGCGTGATTCCCGCTCTCGTTGAAATACGGGAATAATATATAGCCTATAGCCTTCCTCGATAAGTGGGCTATCTAACACTGAAATAATTTTTCAAATCGAACCAGCAGTCCCTGAGATTAGCGCTTCCAAATAAACAAACAAACTCTTTAGCTTTACATTAGTATAGATAATACTGCATGTTATTTATAAACTGACAGCTGACTGCCAGTGGTTAGCTTATTTGGAGTCGGATCATGAGGTTCAGGGTTTGAGTTTCGTCGAGCTATTAACTGGTTTCGATGTCACATGCTCCGTCTGTATCACTCTAAACAATTTAACAATTATTATGTCTCTGCTGTGTTGCATTTTCTTTAGTTTACACGTTATTTGAATGACGGCTGGCGCCTTACGGCAGGCGTTCACCTTGTACGTATGTTGTCTGTGTTACAGATCCTCACAGTTTTCTTTGTATAGGACATACAGGTGCGTCCAGTGATCCGCATCGTACGGATCGTATCAAACGGATTTTATCTACCGTAAAATTAAAAATCCGTTGTTGTTGTTGTTATTGACACCTACCACTACTACCATATAAAGGCGCGGATCAGTTGACATCTACCATTACTACCATATAAAGGCAAAACGTCTTCCAGAATTTGTATGTTTATAACTACATTATATAAAAACGATAGAGTGATCGACGAAGTAGTGATCCGTTCCTGCATTCTGTAAACTATACAGTGTTGTCAAGGAATCGAATTCCTTCGCAACTTTTGGCAAACTTGGCATGCAACAAACAGTTCAAACTCTAATAAGACGTGATTCGTCGATGAGTGTAAAATAACAGAATCCGACCCCTGTAGGTAACACTGACTGTACGGTGTCGATAAGTACTGCTTAAATTATTCTAACCCATTCGGAGTAATGACATATAATCAATAGATACGGGCACATGCTGAATCGTTAATATTCAAAAAGAATGACCTGTTTTTTATTCCAAAATAGTTTTTAATGATGGCGTCTCTATAAATCTGTTTTCACTTAGTGCGGTCCAGCGGCTAATTGATGCGGTACGAGTATATGTTGTCGCTAATGGGCAGATAACCGTACGTTCAGCAACCAATCGGCCGGAATCATATAACGAATCCTGCCGCTTTTAGAGCGAAAATCGTTCTGTTTATTACTTTTGTTATTTACTAATGAAGTACTCAGGTAGTTTAGAACTTTGGTAACTTCGCCAACCTTACTTTATTTATTTTATTAATTTATTTGAGTCAGAAAACATTTACATATTAAAGGTTAAAAAAGAACTAAAAGTGACATAAAAAGGTTAAATAGGTATATCGCAATACTATCTACGAATTGCACAGGAATAAATTACCTTAATTAATCATATATTAATTAATTAAAGATTAATTACCTTACTTTATTTAAAATATGTTGGCAATATTGTTGGTGAATACGGAGACCTTATGCGACTCTACTAGCGCGACTTAGCCTAAGGAAGACCTACGGATGTTTATGTCGGCGGCGCGCGGCCGAGTGACCTCGCTCTTGACTCTTGACTCCGCACTTAACTCCTTACGTAACTCGTGCTGCGGAGCGTGTCGCGTCGCGACTCCCGTCTTCAATATCGTCGATACTTGCAACATATGCAACTCTACTATTGCGACTCATCCGAGGAAGACCTACGGATGATTAGGTTCTCAACTCTTGACTCTCTACGCTTAACCCCTTACGTAATGCACACTGCGGAGCACCTCGCGACTCGCGCTGTCTAATGTCGCCAATACTTGCATCAAGCGACTACTGCGACATAGCCTTGGAAGACTTACGGATGATTCGGTTCTCAACTCTTGACTCTCCGCGCTTAACTACTTACGTAATGCGTACCGCGGAGCACATTGCTATTCGCACCTTCAATGTCGCCGATACTTGCACCATGTGAGTACTGCGACATAGCCTAGGAAGCATACGAATAATTTGGTTCTGAACTTTTGATTTTCTGCGCTTAACTTATTACGTAATGCGTACTGTGGAGCGCCTCGCGACTCGCGCCGTCATTGTCGCCGATATCTGCATTAAGCGACTACTGCAACATAGCCTAGGAAGATCTACGGATGTTTCGGACCTCGCTCTTGACTCTCCAAGCTTAACTTCTTACGTAATGCGTACCGCAGATCGCCTCGCGACGTGTTTCCTCCTTGTCGCCGATACTTGTACCATGCGAGTACGGCGACATAGCCTTGGTCGTGATTCGAACCTAACTTTTGACTCTCCCCACTTAACTCTGTAATTCGTACAGCGGAACGGCTCGCGACTCGCGTCGTTAAATTCGCCGATACTTGTAACATGCGACACTACTTCTGCAACAGTCCGACTTACGAGTATCCATGTTGTCATCAGCAAACGCACTCATACTGTGCGCACCATTATTAAAAAGTCGTTATGAAAGAAATAAAGAAAATGAGTGCACACACAATAGAAGTGGAGACGAGAGAATCGAAACTGAGCAATATTTCGATTTACAGTTATTTCGTTAATTGCACTTCACTTAACGATTTTTCTTCAACTGTTTCGAGATAAATTTATCGAAGTGTTTAAGAAGAAACGAGCGGCCGCTCCCCGCCCGGTTGTTATCCTCGTTACCCTGTTTACCTTTCATTTGTGGACCACGCTGATGTAACTTTAATTAGTGACAATTGTTTCTGTCGAGACATTAGTCCCGCAGGTGGAATTGCTATCAAGCTGAAACGATACAAATAAAAACAGAATGGAGATGTAGTGTACAGTGTACACGTAATGAAAGACTTATAATTATTTCCATTCTATAAAGTAATATGCCGATCAATATATATGTTGAACAAACTGCCTCGTTGCTCCAGCGGTTAGCGTGGTTTCGGATCACGAGGTCCTGGGTTCGAAGCCTGGATCGGGCTATGAAATACTGACTTTACTTTCTTGGAAATTTTCAGTTAAAATTCTCAGACCGGAGAGCACGTTAAGCCATCAGTCCCGGTTATTATCTTCAAAATAGGCTGATAATGATGACATTTTAGAAAAAATCAAGTTGATATGTGGACCCGTAATACCGATGGAGACAAAGCCAAATGGATATGACTTTTGGCTTCGATTCGGAGGTTATAGGTTCGAATCCGTTCCGGGGCATGCACCTCCAACTTTTCATTTATGTGTATTTTAAGAAATTAAATATCACACGTCTCAAACGGTGAAGGAAAATCGTGAGGAAACCCGCATATCTGAGAATTTTCTTAATTCTCTGTGTGTGTGAAAAACGAAACGGTGAAGAAAAAACATCATGAGGAAACCTGCATACCTGGGAATTTTCTTAATACTCTTCGTGTGTGAAGTCTGCCAATCCGCATTGGGCCAACGTGGTGGACTATTAGCCTAACTCCACTCATTCTGAGAGGAGACTCGTGCTCTGTAGTGAGTCGAATATGGGTTGGAATGATGTAATACCCGTTAGAGATGAAATTAGGAAATCATGATATCATGTTCCTATCTCTTCTGTATACATCTTAGACTGTAACTGGCGTTCCTTAGCTCCGCGGGTCGCGTAATTACCGTCGTGTCAACTAATCTGATGAGTTAACAGGGTCAAATACCACTTACCGCCGCATACATGTGGCACATTAGGGGGCGTATTGCAACTAGCCCACTGTTGGACCTTAAGACCGATGTGCGAATACCAAATCAATACTCTATACCGAACCAGTGCCTAGCACTTAGTCAACTTCAACACTTTGCCCCCAATTGTGAATTCTTGAATCATATTTTATACTAGCAGACTTCGTCCGCGTGAAATTCGGTTTTTGACACCTAAATCCTGTGGGAACCATAGATTATTTGAAGATAGAGAAGCCTATATCTTGCTCAATAACTTCCTCTATAAAAAGAAACTCCTATTATTTCCTGAGATTAATCCGGAAAAATGAACAGATAAAAAAATGCTATTTCGCGGCAAAAAATAAACTATGTGCTGCTTCAAGGTCCAATTTATCTCTATACTAAATTCATCAAAAATCGTTTCAGCGGTTTATCCATTTAAAGGTAACAGACAGATAGACAGACTTGGTTTTGCATAATTTGTAGGATATATACATAATTATTAGCATAATAGACACAGCAGCAGGCTTATTCACTATCTTTGACGTCCGAGTATGCTAGTTGACATCCATGAAATTGAGATTCTATGTAAGAAATCTTGTCTTTCGGTGCCTACTGGTGGATATCTTATAGTAGGTAGGTGACATTTTGTCAATCGATTTATTGTTTACTAGCGGACCCGGTCAAGCTTCGTTTTGACATAAGTGCACTTATTCTCTATCCCTACTCTACCCTTCTATACCTCTATCCCTACCCTACCCCTACCCCTACCCTACCCTACCCCCACCCTACCCTACCCCTACCGCTTGACTCTTAAACGTTTGTATGGGAAATAGAAAAGGGCAGTTTTTAGGGTTTTCCCGGAAATTATTTGATTTTTTCTCACCTTTTAAACCTTTCCTATACCTCCACGAACATTTCAAGACCAAGATAAGATAAATCCGTTAAGCCGTTCTCGAGTTTTAGCGAGACTAACGAACAGCAATTCATTTAGATAATAATAAAGACCAAAATAGTGAATAGCCCAGCAGAGTTTTTTAGATGGTCGCAGAAACGTCAAACGACATAACGTGCCCGACACACTACTCGAGCGGCATGGGAAGAATGCAGAGACGGCGTCTGGCGATGTAACTCGCCATGCTGCATCTGCTCGTCTTGCCCCTTCTTATTTTGTCGGTATACTACGAGATCTCGCGCTTACTTACGCGAGTAGAGCAGTTTAGTACAGTGGTAACATCGCATCAGCGCAAGGAGCATAGTGTGACTGCGGCATAAAGGTTACTCGAGTTCAGGGAGCACATAACTCGGTTACGACTGGAGGTCGCGGCCGGAGGATTGTCTCATGTTAAATACAGACCCCCCCTGAGCCGTCTCCCCCGGGCCCCGCTTTGTCGCTCCCCTCGCGACTCGGTCATCCGGTGTGCATCCATACTTCCATGCTAATATTATAAATGCGAAAGTAACCACCGATGAACCGATTTGGTATAGAGATAAATTGCACCTTGGAGCAGAACATAGGTAACTTTTGACGTAACAACGTCTTATTATTCCTGTGATGATGTCTTATGGAGCCTGCACACTCGAAAAAAGATTACGTCATGCGTCGTTCCCTCGCTCTAGGGTTACCAACTTTTTTTTACAAGATATAATGTTTATTCTGGTCTGTGAAGATTATTAAACAATATTTTAGAAAAACGAACATTATTTTATTTACTTATTGATTTAAATATGTTAATAAAAATTTTCTTTTGAAAAATGCAACCATTCGATCAGTATTTTCTGACGTTGTCACGTTTAACTATCGTCAGTAAACCGCCTTCACAGACAAACGATTTTTTTTATCCAGGAAAAATCATCTATAATATAAAACAAAGTTTCCGTGCGCTAAGTATTATGTACTTGAGACCCGCCCCGGCTTCGCACAGCTGCTATGTAGATACTAATATTATGATTAGTCTATACTACAGGATCTCTTTATGGCACACCCTGCGCCCGTCGACCGCTTCCAACCGGAACGATGCATACGGCACGCCAGCCGCTGTTCTTGCGCTTTTTAAATCTCTGTTATATTATATCTATATTATATCTGTATAATATGTATGTACTTTTTATACATATAAACCTTCCTCTTGAACTCTATTTATTACTGAAATTTTTTGAATGGTTTAAAAGTTTTAACAGAACACATAGAACGGAAGCTACTTCATTTTATACTATCCAACGTGCGGGTTTCGGGTCCGTTGTATGGCAGAAACAAAATACCAACATATTCCAGGATTTCTGCACCAGCTTTGGTTGGTGGTACCACCAGTACCAAGGTACCACCCTGCAAAGACGTATTATAAACTTGTACCTCTTCTAAGTAAGCCCGTGACAATCTTGGGCTGCATAGTTATTTAAAAAAGGCAAAAAATAACCAAAGGAGATGGTTTAAATTTGTATAAAACCTAGGCCTGGTCATTTTACAAAAACTAGAATAAAAGAACAGTAAAAATACAAAACTATTTTTACTGTTCTTTTATACCAAATAAAAAAAATACCAAATTTGAAAAAAGGAGGTAGCTTAGCCTTTGCCAGTTTATTGACATGTGTCATTAACAACCCATATTTGAGTCACTGTTGAGAACGAGTCTCCTCTCAGAATGAGAGGGATTGGTATAATAGTCCACCACGCTGGCCCAATGGCTTAACATGATGTGCTTATAATAGTTTAGGCACCACTGGAATCGCCGTGGATGAATTATACTTATATACTTATAATAAATATGTAGAGAGGTCAATTCTGTACATTAATTATATTTCCAAAATAATCAGAGAGTGATTAGTGATCGATATTGATGCAAAAAATGCAATCAGTAAAATTTTTGTCTATCAGTCTGCCTGTATGTTCGTTATAGAAATAAAAACTACTCGAGGGATTTTAACGAAACTTGGTATAGTTATTCTTCATACTCCTGGGCAGGTTATAGTATACTTTTCATCACGCTACGATCAATAGGAGCAGAGCAGTGAAGGGAAATGTTCGGACAGCGGGAGAAGTTACTCTATTTTTACAGCGATACTACTGTAAGTGCTGGATTGAAGGGGACTTAAGGCGTCCGCTGGTATTAAAATAAAACTGATTTCGCTCTCGTGCGTTTTCTCACAGGTAATATATAATTACACAAGTAAAAGTAAGCGCGCAATCTTGCTAAGTTATACACTCGTGTCTTAGAACTTGGCACCCGTTAGACTACTCTGCTTCTGACGCGAAGTGTTCGCATGTATTGAACTTTATTACATTAAGTTGTTGTTATATTAAGATACTAACTATTACGTCTGCTTGGATCTCGTTCGCGTAGGGATATCGTGCGGATTTCATCTAAATCATTCATGTTATAGCATAACTCGACTTTGCTTTACAGTGTGTCCCGTAAAAAGTACAAAAAACACTGCAGGGTGATAGCTAATACCAAGGCCTACTAAATTAATGCAATATATGCTAACCGAAAATTTACGGTTTTTAAGTTATATTGATTATTCTACAAAATACAAAAATCTAAATCTTCAGTGCTACAATGTTGGAAAATTACATAAGGACAACTTAATTAACAAATCAAACTGTAACCATAGTAAGACTCTAGAATGACCCAGAATTACCCTGGAGCTGAAAATGGCCTTGAGTGGATCACACACTTGTGAACTTTGTGTGTAGGGTTAAACGTCTTTGATAGTTTATATAGATAGTAAGAATTACACAACAAGTAATGTGGACGGCTCGAACGCCATGAACTGAAGCACTGAAGCAGACCGGACGACGAGCGCCTTATATCGCAAGTCGTTCCAGCCAACTGATCCTCTAAATCCCCACTCTTTACGAAAATAAGTCGCGCCACCTGACGTCATATCCGTTTTAGACTACTATTTCCTACAGTATTATGATCTGATATTTTGATGGAAATTGTCTCGGTTATTGCCTTCTCTTCTTCGAACTTGGCCGATACACTGCCGTGTGCATAGTCGCTATACGAGTATAATAATATGCTTACAGTATTACACAAGTATTCTCATAAGCGCAACTTTATTACACTGCAGTTTCAAACAACTGCGCGGCAGTAGATATTGCCTTCTGATATGTCAATTGAAAACTTTGATTATTGAAATAGGCGTTGCATAGTTTAATGCTTGTGAGAGAATTTGTACATAGGTCTCGGGGTCTCGGGTTCGATCCCAGCGATTTGTTTCGTGAGTTATTATACAGTCAGTCTAAAACCAATTGACAGTAGTCCTAAGATGCGTCAGCGACATCTCATATCTCGTGAAGAGAGAAGACATATTGTCGACCAATAGCGGCGGAATTATCTCAGTCCCAGTATTGATCGACATTTTGTCTCTCACTAGCCCCGATATACAGGAGTGGAAGAGATTTCGTCTCTTGATTGCTAAACGTTAAACTCTATTAAGATATCAAAATAAAAATAACGTTCCCTTTTTGTATTTTTAATAAAACTTATTCTTTATACAGACCTATTCTGATTCTTAATACCGTCCAGTAGTTTTGAGTTTATTAATTATACACAAAAATACAAATCTTCACTAATATTTATAATATTAGTGTAGATAATCGCCATCTCGTATATCTTTGAGATACTCGTAATATCTCGTGATGTACTCTTACTCGCTCAGCGCTGTTCCCCAAAATACTAAAAGATGGCGTAACTAGTAACTTTTTAATTCCAAAGAAAATCACAGAACGAACAGATAGTCAAGTAGCCAAAAAAAATCACATGTGTTCTACATTGAAGCCGGATTGCCCAGGCGTACTTCATTTATAACTAGCGAACGCTCTGCCGTTTCCATATCACAGTTCCCGTTCCAGTGGGGATAAAATATTGCCTGTGTTACTCACTGATAATGCAATTTTGAGAGAATTTTGCAAATCGTTTAAGTCGTTTAGCCGTGTGAGCGTTACAAACATATTCACATGTGTCTCTCACATAATTATATTTCACAAAACGTAGCAAAATATTGTCGGCCTAAGTGCCCGCTTATTAAGGCAATTGAAAATAATAATCGATATCATTAAAACGAAACCGTAGGTACATGTGTGGGAACGGCAATATATGTATATCGATCGCATTATTACTAAATTACGAAAATAGGAGCATGCTATCAACATATTACGTGATCTTCCCTTATTAAAGTTTCATGGAGTTTGGTAAAGTGGTTGTGTAGCCGCTGTCAATAAATTGGAGTCGTTTTGTCATCGAATTAGGCTTTGTTGTTGAGTTTCCGAAAGTACAACTGTTTTGTTCGATAGATTCGTTTTGATAGTGCGGTCGGGTATCTTTGAATTTAAATTATTTTATAGAAGATATAGTATTATTAATAATAATAATAAAATCCTTTATTCAGATAAACCAAGAGAAATTACAATCTACTAGCTTACAAACTAATTAAAAAATATGAATATCACTTAAGAATGTACAAGCATAAGTTAATCTATTAATAGTTAAATACTATTAAACATTTAGCAAATGAGGAGATGAAATTGCGAAGCTGAAGTGGCAATGGGCGGGGCACATAGTTCGAAGAGCCGATGGAGTCCCAAAGTGCTGGAATGGCGACCCCCACTAGTAAGCGCAGTGTTGGCCGACCCCCCACCAGGTGGACTGATGACATCAAGCGAGTCGCAGGGATTCGCTGGATGCAGGTGGCTCAGTATCGTGATGTTTGGAAGTCCTTACAAAAGGCCTATGTCCTGCAGTGGACGTCCATCGGCTGATATGATGATGATGATGATGATGATGATGAAACATTTAGCTTAAAGCTTAATTGGGCGCTGCCTCAGCTCTATGCTACAGCTACTACTATGCTATAGATACTGTAGCGCTGATTTTCAGGCATGACCCCGGGGTGAGCTCACGGACCGATCGGTAGTGCGTAGTATTTAATGCAGTGATATCCCAGTGGGTAACCTCTGTCTTCGATCCGTAAGCTCACTTCCGTCTTAGATTGCATCGTCAGTTAACATCAAGTGGGATAGCAGTCAATGGCTAAAATTCTAACTAAAAAATCAATAAAAAAGACTTGTTTTGGGTATTGAGGTCACCACTGAAAACTTTGGAAACGAACAACGAGTATGTGAAATGTAGGAAATTTCTTAATTGACCCAGAGAACTTCGTAAACGCCTAAAAAGACTAACTTGCCCGTAGAATCTTTTTAACAAAAGTTAAATTGTTTTTGTTGAAATTAAATCATATTTTTATCTTTTAGCGTCAGCAATGTAATAGATGGAGAGCCAGGTTTTATAAAAGTTGAAAGTTTGTCAGCTCATGCTCCTACTATAGATGAGTACCGTAACCGTAACTATGAAGTTTGGTGCCTTTGAAAGACAGCAGGTTTAAAGAATCCAGACCCTCAACCACCTAAGTTTAAGGTATAATTTTTATAAAATGACGAAATTCTGTGGTTTACGGGCTCTTAGGCTATAATATGATGGAATTGAAACCTCGCACGTTCTGAATATAATGGAACAGTGCAGTGGCAGAGGGGGGGGGGGGGGGGATAAGGCTTACTCCACAATACGTTGTTGTATAGAGGCCGCCACACAATTCAGTGCGCGCCTGCTTTTTGATCTCTCTGTGATGTGCTTTTCTTCATTTTGACGATCTTTCTGGGTCATTTGTATAGCGGCTTGGATTTCGACTTGCTCCTGCGAGTAATTGTTTTTGGATCGAAGTTCCATATGCGGTACAGTAGGTTGAACTGGCAGATACGACACGTAACGCCAAAACCTCCCAAAGTACCGGGTCGCAGAAGTTATCTTTTTTTAGTCTCTACTAGTAAGCCCTTGACTACAATCTCACCTGATGGTGTGTGATGATGCAATCTAAGATGGAAGCGGGTTAACTTGTTAACCAGGATAAAATCCACACTCTTTTCGGTTTCTACACGACATCGTACCGGAACGCTAAATCGCTAGACGGTACTTCTTTGTCGGTAGGGTGGTAACTAGCCACAGCCGAAGCCTCCCACCAGCCAAAGTATGAAGGATACCATTTAGGTATAGACTTGGGCCGTGGTGGCTTCAGACTGTAGTTACTTGTTTTGCTCGTGATTCAAAAAAATAATCCTGAGTGTTGTGAGATATTCAAAGGCACGAAAGGTTAATAAATTTACTGCCGTGCTAAACACAAAATTGTTCATCTCAGCTACAGCGAGGAAAATGTACAAAAAAATACGTATGGCACCCGGGGACTGCTGCGTTAAAGCTGTTGCATAGCATTTTTTTTATCAAGTTATGCAATTATTTTTTTTCCTTTGATAATAATTCAAGTTCTTACTTTGATATTAATTCAAGTTACACTTTTTGAGCGTGGTGAATTAGAATCATTTATTTAATAACTGAGAAATACAATAATAAATTAAATATAACAACAAAAATAATAAATAAATAAAAAAAAATGTTTACGTTGAGCTGTAATCGAACGCTGGTTTAATAAGTTACCCCTTAGTTTCACACCGCTTGTCCAGTTGAGTCGAAATGTGTTCATTTAATGCAGGGCTTGGATGTTAGGTTTATTTCCGTTACGTTTCCGTTTAAAATCTCAATTTGGCAAAATATGCAATGTGAATAGGTAACTTTAGTAAAATTTATATCAGACATATCCGCTACACGTAATCACTTGTTTTATAATACTTAATTTATCAAATACTAGCAGACGCCCCGCGGTTTCACCCATCCAGTTATCTAAAGCTGAGTGGGCTTTAAGAAAATTTAAGCTAAAATAATTATTATATAGTTCAGTACATCCTGACGGCATGGACAGGGCCCGTAGGTGCTAGAAAAAGAGGAAGACCTAAGTAGAGAACCTAAGTAGACCTTAAGTAGAGAAGTAGATGGGCAGACGACATTGAAAGGACAGCTGGAAAACAGTGGAGAAAAAAGCCACAGTTAGAGACTACTGGTCATCTCTGGAGGAGGCCTTCACTCTCAAAAAGAGGGGTTCGCACAAATTTTTTAAAACTTTGTCTACATTAAAGTACATACTTGAGAATGTACGAAAATTTAAAAATTGTTTTTTTTTTTACAATTTTATTAACCTAGTTCTACATATTATCTACTATAAGTTCACTATGTATCATTTACTTATGTGCGAAATAAAAAGCTTTTTATTTTATTTATTATATTATCAGTACATCCAGAGATTACCCCTACAACCTCACAAAATCACTTTACCTCTTTATAATATTTGTATAGACTACGATCGCTAGTAGCTGGCGTACTCTCCATACTCAATAAAAGAACGCTCTAGAAGCGTTGAACTCATTTTTAACTCAAGTTTCGCTCGACTTCGATCTTAATGATGCAGATGCAGAGACGAGCGAGATACGACACGTCTATGCGTTCGTAAGGGATAGATTACTCCCCTTATTGAAAAAATACGATTTAATGTTTTTTTTTAATAGTAAACCAGCGAACGCCCGCGACTTGGTACGCGTGCAATTCAGTTTATCACATATCCCGCTGGAACTATAAATTTTCCGGGATAGAAAGCAGCCTATGTGTTGCTCAGTAACTTAGTCTATCTTGCAGTGAAATGCGAACATATCACACATATCCGCATCGTATATCCGTATCGTATCTTATTACGTAAGGGATTAATGTTCAAACTTAATCTACGGAACCCTATAATGCGCGTGGGCCGACTCGCACTTGGCCGGTTTTATTAATTTTACGTGCGATCCGTACGTTGCGGATCAGTGGACGCACGTGAATGAGTTTCTATAAAAATAATACTAGGACTATCTTACAAATATACTTCTTAGATTTTTTCGGCTATGTGTTATTCCAGAGTAAAATCTATTCCCATTCCAAATTTCAGCCAAATCGCTTCAGTAGTAGCGGCGTTAAAGAGTAACAAACATCCAAACATACATCCAAACATCCATACAAACTTTCGCGTTTACAATATTAGTAGGATTATCTACCATAATGGGATGAAAGTTAGAACAACGTCACGGGCAACCTCTGTTTACATAATATGTATAGTGTAGTACTCTTGTAATATTATAATTGTGAGTTGACACCCGCCACCAAGTTGCCTACACCTACTCATCTGACGACCTTGACACTATCTATCATGTTTGGCTACTCGGCGTATTCGTATATCTATTCATTCATTAATTATTATCAACCCATATTCGGCTCACTGCGGAACACAAGTCTCCTCTCATTCCTCAGAATGAGAAGGGTTAGACTAGCACCACGCTGGCCAAAAGCGGATTCGCAGACTTCACACACGTAGATAATTAAGAAATTCTCAGGTATGCAAGTTTCCTCGAGATGTTTTTCCTTCACTGTTTGAGACACACGATATTTAATTTCATAAAATACACATAACTGAAAAATTGGAGGTGCATGCCCCGGACCGGATTCGAATCTACGGCTGTCTATAAATCGCAGCAACTGTAGTACGTACTTAATATTCTAAAGATGTAAGGTTTGTGAGGGAGCAGCGTAATCTCTGCATCTGCTGATTTTGGAAATTCTTTTACCTGTTCTATGTTATGTCTTCACGTTACATAGGCTATATTTTATCCCCGTATTTTCACGGTAACGGAAACTTTCCGGGATGAAAAGTAGCCTGTGTTAATCCAGAGTAAAATCTATTTTCATTACAAAATTCAACCAAATCGCTTCAGTAGTAGCGGCGTTAGAGTAACAATCATTAAAACAAACTTTCGCACTTATAATATTAGTTGGAAACATACCCACTCGCGCACACAATTCTATTGACAAAAACAACTATTGTTTTCGTTTTTATTATTCATCTTTTGAAATTTCAAAATGTTAAAATGTTATTCTTTATAAAGACCATGTAAAGTGCCAGGGCCACTGGCCCTTAAGACACAGGCTTCCTTAGTTTAAGAACAATGGGTGCGATTCCGGTATTTCACACTCGTCGATGAACTTTTCACATAAGGCTGCGTTCCCATTATGTCGGAGCGACAATTTACCGTGTAGTTTGAAGTGTCGTGACTTGTGTTAAATGGACTTGTTCACATATAGGAAGGCACGAATAACTATTGTCTACGACACCGTTTTTACTGTGACAGACAAATCATCGTCGTAATGTGAATAGCTATCACGACAGTCGTAAAACGGTAAGACATCGTTACGATATACAAGGTCGCCTGGAAAATAACGCTACGAAGCGATAAGGTCGCCTTCAGTATTTATCTGTTTTGTTGTTTTTTCGTTTTGTGGTGCACTATAACACAATATATACAAATATAGAGAATAAATAAGTGAATCGCCGGGTGAGCTCGTCACAAACCGCTGTCGTTCAAACAGTGTACCTACGAGTATTAGGTATCTAAAGGCTCCGGCAAGTAAGTTGCACCAAATAACGGTTGTCAGCGCAGGTACAAATATAAACAAAAGCGTTAACGTGGTTGTCCAGAAAATGAAAAAAATCTCAATTCATTTATTACTGTTACAAATAAAGGTGGCGTGCAATATTACCATAAGAAAAATAATACAACAAAAGGTTAATGTACGTACCTACTAAACGTACGCGATTGTAATAGCATCAACTTGTTGCTATGGTTACGCGTTAATGCCTAGTTCGAACTTCTTTAGTACTTTAGTCGAGTACGAACTAGAAGTTTAGTGTGCTATTCGACTAAAATGCTAAAGTAGTCCTAACTTGGCCTTACACTCAAAATGAGTAACTGCGGCTAGTTCAATTTATAGGGCGCAACCTATCAGTGGCGAAGGATGGAATTTTGTCTGAGGTCCCAAATCCCAAAGAAAAGGAAATTCATACCGCTTGATACAAACTGCAATTTCTCATCTATTCTAATATTATAAAGCTGAAGAGTTTGTTTGTTTGTTTGATTGAACTGATACTGGTCCCATTTGAAAAATTCTTTCAGTGTTAGATAGCCCGTTCATAGAAAAATACTATAGGCTATATATTATCCCCGTAGTCCTACAGGAACGAGAACCACGCGGGTGAAAACGCACGGCGTCAGCTAGTACATATATATTCATTACAATAATGAATACAAATCCATACATACAGTATGGATTTTTTAAAAATAACCCATCGGTGATCGGCCTGTATGAACTCTTCGCCGCTGCTACCTATATCTTGCGCTTGACATTTCTGTAGTAACATGTTTGCGTAGCGCACCGCAGAGGGCCGATATTGAGTTTGCTTCGCTAATAAAAATAAAATGTCCGCAAGCGTCCCTCGCCGCAAACACGGCGCGCCGTGGCCTCCGAATTAAGCATTTTCCGCTCTCCCTCCGGTATTATGCGACCACTACAAAATACAAAACCGACCGTTAAAATTCTTTTGATATTTTCCAATCATTTCGCGCTACTGAATGCAACTTTTTGAAGCAGCTGTCCACCTGATGTCACGTAAAGGGCTTTGTGACACCCAAAATCCCCTGTCCTTTTACCCGATCTGAATGCTCTCGGCTTACATCGCCATTACTGTTGAATCAAAGAAGCCTCGAAATGGGCAACTAATAACTATTAATGTAGATTCTCATAATTATTACAAAATAACTTGAAAATTAGGTTCCTAAATACAAATATTGTATAAACTTAGCCGTTTACCTGGTTATTTCTTCAAATGTGAATATTAATACAGTCTAAAAGAAGTTTCTGATGTTCATTAAAAAGTATATGACAATACTTAATTGTTTTTAAATGTTTGCGATCTCCGTATGTAGGAATATAACCTCAGTGACCTAATGAACAGAGATATGCATTTACCTCCAAATGATAAACGTTCGCAATAACATTCGACTGGTGCCTACACATCTTATCGTTTGACCGTGACCGCCTGACTACGAGCGTGGACAGAGAAAATAATAGACGATGAAAAAGAACAACTTATATGTGTATTCTCTAAAGTAACGAGTCAAGGCAATACGATATTCGGTATAATCGTGCTATTTATTCAGACCCAATAACGGGTGAAACAAGTTTGACAATTATCATTCTAATATAGGTTAAAATGCTTTTATTAAAAAATATATAAAATAATCGTGAGTATAAAATAACAGCCTCAACTTATTGCAAATTATTAGTAACCAGTTAACTTAAACAAAATGTAGTATGTTGTGTTGTAAAAATCGCCAATCAGTCGTCTATTTCTTAATTTGTCTACGTTTACCTACTACTACGGTATATTTACTTCTTCCATTTTCCTCATTCTAAGTGAATTTGCTAGAGGGGAACTTTAATGAAATGTCAATTGTACTTAATACATTCTTTAAATCTCTAGTGATGTATTGTATATACCTATTATATATTTTATCTATATGTATATTTAAAATAAAGTCGTGTTAGTTACACTATTTATAATTCAAGAACGACCGATTTGTTAGTAGAACGATAATAAACAATTTAAGACCTTTTAAAAAAAATTGTCAACTAGCCTACTAATATCAAACAGCTGGGCTTGAAATGAAATGAAATTAAATTTATTGTTAAAAAAGTGCTTTTTCAAATGTGCTGAGAACTCTGAATTAAGTTTGAAAAACCTTCAAAATCCTCGCTCTTTCTACTTAAAATAAAACTATTTTAAGAATCATAATTATAATACAGAATTAATAGAAATGAAGACTAACATGCATACCTATAGCAGTTATTGAGTACTATGTATTTGTCTGATGTGTGGCGTGTTTGTGAGTATATGTGTGTGAGTGTGTGTGTGTGTGTGAAGGCTTGGTTGACTATGATAAACGACCCCCCAGAATATGACCAACTATAGCTAGTTCGTAAATTTCGTGTATAAGGTTACTCAAAGTTAGTGAATAAGTTGAATCTCATTTCTTTGTATAAAAACATCTTTAATATGCGATCACTTGGCGAGCACCTCTGATCCATCTGAGTTTCTGTTGCTGTAAAAATGTGTCGTATGTAACGTGTAGATCACGACCGTAACGGTGGTCGGGCGAGGTCGAGCCGGTGGAGACGCGCCTTTAGACCGCAATCCGAGGCAGTGGCACCAATTTCCTCTCCCCTACTGCGAACTTCTCGGAATGAAATTGAATTAAAATAATAATTATTAGAATAAAGGTCGTAGTTCATGTTAGACTCGCTGTAATTCGTCGAAAATCATATTATTTATAGTTGGGACGACTTCGCCACTGGTACCTATCTTCAATAGAGGTCGCAATATACTCGTATAATGATAGGCTTATGATGATAGTGATGAATGTAAACAAGCGGGAATTTTCGGCTTTTGCCTTGCCTGGTATACATAGGTCAAAGTTAAAAGTTAAAGTCAAAATTCATTAATTTCTATTCGGCTCAATGCTGAGCTCCAGTCTCCTCTCAGAATGAGAGTTAGGCCACTAGTCCACCACGCTGGTCCAATGCAGATTGGCAGACTTTACACACGTAGAGAATTAAGAAAAATCTCTGATATGCAGGTTTCTTCACGATGTTTTCCTTCACCGTTTGAGACACGTATATGTATAATATACATATATATAGTATATATATATTATACATATATATAGTATATATATATTATACATATATTGCTACGTTTAAATATATCAGAGATGTACCAAGCCCGACGTTAAGATGATGATTGAATATTCATTAGGAATTAAGCGAACGGAGTCGTGAGCGGCGACTCTCAGCCGTAGTGTTTCGCTTACATGACTCCAGATGATTATAAAAAATAATTAGTTAACAAATATAAACCGGTTTTAGAAATATAACATCCAATATGACTCCAATAGCTGAAACGACTTTAACAACATTGAAATCCGTCACACAGCTGTGGGAAATATAAAAGAGTGACTTATACATCATCATCATCATCATCATCATCATCATCATCATCATCATCATCATCATCATCATCATCATCATCAGCCTGTATTCGTCCACTGCTGGACATAGGCCTTTCTGAGAGCGCGCTACCACACACGATCCTCGGCCATCCTCATCCAGCCACTTCGTACTACCTTCTTAATGTCGTCGCACTATATAGCTAGAGGGTGTCCTAAACTGTGCTTGCTGATACGTGGTCTCCACACCAGAACACGTCTGCCCCAGCGGCCATCTGTTCTGCGATAAATGCTACCCGCCCACTGCCACTTCAGTCTGGTAATCCTTTCGATCAATTTCGTTCTCCTACGTATTTCCTCGTTCCGGAGAGACTTCTTTTCGATTTTTTCCTTCGAAGAGACTCCTAACACAACCCCCTCCACAGCTCGTTGCCATACATATATACTCACACTATGCATTATTTACATCCGCAAACAACATAACCTCTACTTTGAAGTTACGTAACAAAGTGTATCTTAGAATCCCACTCTTTCGATTTACTAACAAAAACATTAAGGAACTGCCTCGTTGGTCCAGTGGTTGTGTTGCTTCGCTTCATGAGGTCCTGGGTTCGAGTCCTGGTTCAGGCAGATTTTGTTCTAAGAATGTCTTAGTAAAAGTTCTTAGTAATTGGGACATTGTTGTTGTTAGACCTTCGTGCCTCGGAAACGATGTTAGGTTGTTGGTCCCGGTCATCACCATTAACATTTGATAATGTCCTGTAAATAATCAAACATAATCACCTTATGCCCGCCGACCCGCATTGTTACAAAGTGGTGGGTTTAAGCTCCATATCCCCACTTCTAAAAGGAGGGAGGCCAGGCCCTGTAATGAACCGTTAAAATAGACTAATAATGACATGCCATTTAATATATAACGATGTAATACATTTACCAATGAAGTATTTTCCTGATGTCTGCTATTAATAGATCGGCACTTTTCATTAGTCGGTTCATTTTTGAAAAAGTAACATTTTGTTAAGTAGAGCCGTAACGATGACAGAGCACCCGCAGAGCTCTCCATCAACGTCCACTCGCATCCATCCATCCACCCGTCCATTATTCATCCATTGGTCGTCCATCGAAATGTATGACAAGATGCACTCCGAGGCCCGACTGATATGTGTTCATATTTCTACTCGTATATTGAAAAAACAAGGTTCTTCATATAGAGTTCTTCCTCATATTTTCATATCTTAAAGTTGGAATTTCTAAAATTGGTAAATCGAATCAAAACGACTAAATAATTGGTCTCAGATCTAAATTAGAAAACATTCGCTTATTTGTTTATAGGATGAAAAGTGTTTTAAATCAAAGGAGATGGTCCATTTCAACTCCACTCTTGTACCCCTTAACATTAAAATTTAAAAAATACAAGGATTTCATTAAAATTTATTAAAGTAAATAAATCTAACTAATTATAAAGAAATAAATAAAATAAATCATAACAAAGTTTTTGAGTTACAACAAGATGGCGCCCATAGAGCAACTATGACATGACAATTGACAGCAAACGTCAAATCGATTACTGCCTTGAAAACGTCAGTCGTCATCTATCCGCCATTATTACCCTTAATAATGTTGCGTTTTTCGAAAGAATTAAAGTAAATTCGTAGATTTGTTTAATCAAAAATAATTAAAAAACTTCTTTTATTTTCCCTAGGGTACAATGACTGATCCTGGAATTTTGTCTAGGTATAAAAAATAAGAACTATATGTTATTCAACATGAGTAGTATTTCGCCTTTAATACATGTTTTTGTATGTTTAAACGATGTCAATTTTTATAATAGCAGTTTTGACGCCGAGTGTACTCACGTTGACCTGAGTTGAACTGGGGGAAATGGGTGTATTGGCGTTAACATGTTAGCAACTCAACGCGTCTTTGGAATTCGATATGGAGATGTTGAAGCCAGAGAGTGCAAGTCGGGGCAAATAAAAGTGCGCCAAGCAGCGCCGGCAAGCGACGGCTGGCGACGGGAGTCGGTACCTCTCGGCGCATTCACGTCGCCTGCACTCGATGCCGCCGCCTTGCAAGTTTTCAGTGCAAGTGGCTACTTTTGTGAAGGGCGTATGAATGGATCGCGGAAAACGATTTCCTGCAGCGAGAACTTGTTTGGAAGACATTTTTAAACAACTCGAGGGAGCGTACACACCTGGCGTCTTGACAGACTTTTTGTCCAAGTGTAAAACTTGTTTTTTTTTTGGTATTCTCTCCGGGATATCATGAGGACACATTCCTAAGGTCACCACTTAGCTTTGTGACAACCCTTCGTTAGAGACCCTTAGAGTGATCTTAAAACAATTTACGGAGTTTTTCGAAGGATTGCCGCGCGGCTAAATTACTGTATTTCAAGTCAATTCGGGGACAAGATTTCTCGTGATTGGAGACATGATTTCTCATGTTGTTTAAAATATATAAAAGAAATACATTTTATACTTGCACGGTTGAGGGTCTGGAAACCCACCGCAGTCCAAACTCATAATTGGCGATCGTACTTACGTAATGGTATAGTAGGAGGACCTTCAGCCTTCCTAAAATGAGGGTAGGGTAGGGTAGGGCTACGGTAGGTGTAGGGTGGGAGTAAAATAGGATAGGGGTCAAAGCGAAGCGTGACCGGGTCCGGTAGTAAATAAAACAGAAAACCATTGATAAATAAACTAAAGAAAAAAATATAGTCGAAAGCTTAAGTAGTTACGAGTAGTTATGTACCTCAATGCAAAATAACTTTCAAAACTCACGATGAAAGTTAACTAAGAGATCGTTCATACACTCTTGTTCTTTGTTCAGTTAATTTATTTTAATATATATCTATTCTAATAGTTAACTGTTTCAATAAATTACTTCCAGCAGGCTAAATCACTACCTTTGACGTAAGCTAGTTGACATGAACGAAATTGAGATTCTATGTAACTAATGTCATCCGGTGCCTACTGGTGGATATCTTTCAGTAGATAGATGACACTTTTTTATTTAATGTTTATATTATTAGGTTGAAAATAAAGACAAAAACAGTGAATATGCCAGCTGGTCAACTCATATTATACTCATAATATAACAGTAGGTTATCTGATTTGAATTATAAACGCTATTAACGTGAAATAACTACGCAACTTGTTTTTAAAAATCCTTTAGTTTAATTGTAATCTAATCTAACTAATGTGTTTATTTTTATGCAATTCTCTTTTCGATACTCCTATGCCACAGGTTTATAGGCATTGCGATATTAATTAAACATTACTTTCCCACTTTAAATCACAAATTACTAAGCCCCATAATATGACTAAGAAACCAACCATTGTATTGTAATATAGGGGTTGTTATCGCCCGCAAGCGAGTTTCCAATACTCGACCCTTTGATAGATGGCGCAAGCTATGTGATGAAGCGCGCTAACGTTTTTTCCTTTGATTATTATAGTTACTCGCGATTTATCTGAGTAAGGTACGTCTGTCTCCACATTTCTCATATTTTTGGAGGGCAGAGATTTCATTGTATGATCTCTCTCCTATAGAAATTATAATAAATATAAAATAATATATTAATAACGAAATGCTCTAGGTCTGTTTCGCAAAATCCGGTCAGCTTGACTTGATTTTGTGGGTGCCAGGAACACCTCCGATATAATAGATATACAGTGGATGCGACCACTCTGCCGTGGCCATTTTTGTATCAATGCATCTCTGGACTTAGTTATATCTGAATTATTTTCTTGTACTTTATAATTATAATGAAAAATGTCACATTGAATATATGGAAGCTAAAAATGCATGTATTTTCATCAATTACGTTAAAAATATTTTTAATTGATTTGAAATTTCATTGCCATATCTTTACAAATATTATAAAGAGGAAAGATTTGATTGCTTGTTTGTTTGCATTAAATAGGCTCCGACACTACTGAACCGATTTGAAAATTTCTTTCATTGTTGAGAAGCTACATCAAGATATCATATATAGCTTATATGTTATATATTATAGTCCACGCAAGAGGCCTGTGTCCAGCATGTACATTGTACGTCCATCGTCTGTTAATGATGATGATGATGATGATTCCTACGGGAACAGATACTATGCGGGTGAAACATCGTGGCATCTGCTAGTTTATTTTATAAACATCCGGACAATCTTAGTTTTTTATGTATTAATTAGTTTATATTTACCTTATATTGATAAAAGTAATGTAATATGTAAAATCCGGTTCATGTATCTTTACTGAGGATTACCGAAGAGTGCATACTGAAGATTTAATAATATGAAAAGAAATAAGAACTCTCAGTAGAACCACGTTTCAAAGGGAATCTTTAAGCGATGCATATCGTGAGTGAGCTTTAGCACCTTCAAGGAACTTTACCGGGCGCCTCCTCCGAAGAGGATAAAACGGGAGCATTATATAACTAGTTCCTACAACCAGATAATCTTCCGTTCGAGGAAAATTTATTTTAAAAATATGAAAATATTTTATTGGACCTTATTGCATGCATGTTATACGAGCAAGCTCTTTAGGGCGTGTTGTGTTGATAAGTAAACGTTAATACATGACGTGTACATTTTTTAAATTCATAAATAGGCTAGTATCTGGATATGAAAATGAACTAATCGTTTGGTAACACCACAATTTGAAAAAAAAATGTGCGGAAAATTGGAAAAACGGGAAGCAAATCATCCAGAAAACAATTTTTTTTTATATTATATTGTTTTACGTTGTTTGTTACTCGGCTACGGTTTAACGGCTGAAGGGTTTTGGATGAAATTTTGCACATAGATAAATTACAGTCTGGTCATAAAGCAATATGAAACAGTGGAGCACAATTTCATATATCAATAAGACCATCTGCCGGCTAATTCAGTTACTTTGACTTATGCCTTATGTGACTTATGACTTAGTTTTCATAAACAAAATTGAGATTCTATGTAACAAATATCATCCGGTGCCTATTGACAACCCTTCGTGGATATCATATTATAGGTAGATGACATTTCTTAGTTGATTTGATGCTCACTTTAATGATTTGTTCATAAAGACCAAATTAGTTAATAGACCAGCAGCTCAATCAGAAAAAAAAGCTTTAGTTCCGAAACGTAAGGAAATGGCTGTTGAGTAGTATTTTCAATGGAATAAAAAAAGTTAAATATTGCCCCTCAGTGTCGTCCCACGCAGTATTGTGGCCGCAAATGAAGCTGTCATCACTTTAAATTGAAACAAGTACGCTTATACAGGGTATCTCGTAAACAGCACGACATATATTTTTCCAACACATGGTACGACTAAATTGCCCTGACGGTGGGGACTTTTGTATATAGTAGAAAGAAAATTATAGCCCAGTGGGAGCCGTGATAGCCCAGTGGATATGACCTCTGCCTCCGACTCCGGAGGGTGTGGGTTCGAATCCGGGGCATGCACCTCCAACTTTTCAGGTGAAGGAATACATCGTGAGGAAACCTGCATACCAGAGAATTTTCTTAATTCTCTGCGTGTGTGAAGTCTGCCAATCCGCATTGGGTCAGCGTGGTGGACTAAGGCCTAACCCCTCTCATTCTGAGAGGAGACTCGAGCTCAGCAGTGAGCCGAATATGGGTTGATAACGAATACATTTCGTTATTTTAGTAAACCTTGATGTTAGCTAACAGCCTGTAGATGTCGCGTTATTTACGGGACATCCTGTATATGAATTTCGCAGTCGATCCGCTGCCTGCTTCCGCTGTTGATCTGCACAAGCCGAGCGCTTGCCGGTGCAGTTCTCCGATAAACTTCCGCTCGCTGGACCGATATTTCAAATTTCCTGTGATTAGATGCATTTCGAGAAATCAACTCCAACACTGATGTCCATTTTTAGAGTTCCGTAGACGATTGACTATGGAAGCTTTCTGTCTTAATAATACTAGAAAGTTGAAATTTAGCATAGGTATGTAAGTTAACTAAACGTCTTTTCGAGTATTGGAGTACTGTACTTTACATTTAAAGTGGAGATAATTTATTTTGCGTTTATCCCACAGTATATGCTGTCGTTAGATATGTCTTTAAACATATTAAGGGGTTGGTAAAGTCATTTATCAATTTACTGATCCGTTTGTGAAATATTAAGATTTAAAGTGCTCAGAGTCAAGTCCCCCCCCCCCCTCTGCTTGCTAAATGGTTGTTTAAAGATACACTATATAGTTAAACTATCATAGCCAAGTAGACGCCAAGAGCCAATTTTACGTCAGTATTGGTGACTTCTAACTACAGAACTCCTGCGCGTGGCCCGCCGTTTTATATTATTCGCTGTATTTAATACGAGACTCTTCTAAAAGGCTTTGCGGGCAAATTTCAGACACACTATAAACATTAAGAAAACTTCACAGGAGGATCAAACCCCGACCTAGCGAATGAACGAATAAACCAACGTGTCGTAGACTATCTCGGCTCCTTAAGTTATCATCGTTTCGCAACCCTTCCGAGTAGGTAGCGGCACTGAGTGAGTCGGCTTCGAGTGCCCTCGGGAAAACGTTCGACGGGGCTTGGTATATTTTACAAATACGTAATTTTCTGTTAAATTTCCAAATAATGTTTGCGCAAAAGCCTACGTAATTTCCAAATAAACAACATTTAATATCATAAAATTCTTAACAATAATACCCTGAGGGTAGGGTATTACCCTATTTGGGCTCGTGCCGATTATTATAATAATAATAATAATATAATATATTTCAATAAAATACAAGGAGTGGATCCTTGTTTTTTTCCGCGACTCGAGAGTCTTTATCGAACTCTTTGAATACAAGCTCTTTATCATACTTATTACTCTTTACTGAACGTCATCCAACATACACCCTGTAATGTAAAGTTGAATAGGGATGATGACAGTTTTTTAAATTTTATATATATAATGATAATTATTTCACATGAATGTGATAGTAGATAGATAGTAATAAAGGCTTGTTTGCGTTTCTATAAATAAAATATAAAACAACATTCAAAGCCCTTATTTACATTTACTTTTTATTCTAATATTTTGCTGTTAAGTCAATAATAATATATCGAATATTTAAAATGTGACAATGTCATGAAAAAAAAAGTAAATTACCAAAAAGAAATAATATTAAAGAGGTTTTCTTTTTACATATAAATTAAGAATATACTAATAGCAAAGCAATCTAATCTATTTACGATAAAAAAAATTTATAGATTTTGAAATTTTATAATCTTATTTATTTTGCAAATATCCAGACAATGTTTTCTTTTTATGTATAAATTAGTTAACATTGACCTTATTTACCCGAATGTATCATAAAAATCAATATATTCAAACCTAGTCATCATCCCCATTAATATTGTTTAAGTTCACTGAGAAGATCCCTTGATCCGCTATACTTAAAATACCTACGTAGCAAACTAGACATTAAAAAGTACGCTTGTAGCCGGCGTGTATACAAGCTCCATAACATGGGGTTGCTTCTAAACGGCACAGTAAGCTGCACCATATCCACTAAGTATACGGCAACTATATTTATGCTGCATCCGTGTTAAGATGTGCAAGCTCCTTACGTAGGTAGCACATGTAATAATAAGCTTATTATCTGTGAAGTAGTCTTATTTCGTCTACAACCGTCTGTGAAGTAGTATTATATTCTATATATCTGTGAAGTAGTCTTATTTCGTCTACAACCGTCTGTGAAGTAGTATTATATTCTATATATCTGTGAAGTAGTCTTATTTCGTCTACTGATATATCAGCGTGAAAATATTTACGGTATTTTACAATAATTTATTATACTAAAACGTCAATATTTATTTATAAATTCCAAAATTTCATGTCATTCGTGTTGGTATCAAATCAATTAATATCAAATATAAACAATATTAATTTCGTGTAGTAGGTACATGGGATATATCGATATCAATTAATAAAAGTTAAGGATTTCTTTTAAACTAAATGTAAATATCACAATGACAGCACAATGACGTAAACCAATATATATTAAAAATAGCTTCTATTCATCTTCGTGTAATTGCCTACTTGAAGCAAACACAACATGTTTACATTGGGTACATAACACAAAATATAAACTTACTCTAAACAAAAAGATGAAAAAAAAACAAATGTGAAGAAGTAATCGATCAATATATTTAAGTAAACCTAGTCTTAATACTACTAATTTAGTCATTGAAGATATCTATACGGTCTCGGACACTGTTTGCAAAAGATTGCATACGGAACATTGGACTATGCTGACCAAGATTGGTCTTAGTACACGGCAAACAAAACGTTTTACGGTTATGTAGGCGGCTCCCTCTGCGAGGTACTGTGAACTTTAGGCGTTCAAGCAACTCTGTTGCATCAATGAGACCACTCAAAATCTTGGCCAAAAAAATTACGTTTGTAATTTTTCTGCGCTCCATGAGTGATCGCATTTTGTAATGCTTAGGGCGAGAGTTGTAAAAAATAGCTGTCTACATTTCAGGTTCGCGTATGTCAAGTGATAAAGAAAACGTTTTTGGATGTGTTCTAGCTTGTCATTGTGCACTTGATACCCTGGACTCCACACCGTACTGGATTTGACCATTTCTGATTCGATCACGCAGAGATATATACTCCTAACATAGCTCGTTCCATCGCCCGTTGTGTGACTCTGAGCCATTGCTTCATAGAATAAACAACCATCATCATCATCGTCATACCCCTTGGAATGGGATCGAAAAAAGATCACCTATTTCTGTTCAACTTTTCTGTCACTGGCACCACTTCCAGACTTCCTCTTATATCATTCATTATCAATTCTTGTCACACCACACATCCCTCTCACGAAACATACGCATTTCGCTCGCATGCATTCTTTTAATATCCGAATCTCTTACTGTCCACATTTCTGATCCATACAACACGGCAGCTTGCCTATTCACTATTTTGGTCTTATCATAAACTTATTAAAATAAACCTCAAACTGTAAAATATGCACCAGTAAGCACCGGATGACATTTGTTATATAGAATATAGATTTCGTATATGTAAATTAGCCTACAAGGTCTTATAATAGTTTTGTATATTTGACCCCTAAATCCTAAATCTAAGAAAGATAAGAACGATTATGGTAATATTAGTAGATAATATGAGCGTGATAGTATATAAATATTAGTAGATACCGTGGTTGTAACGCGAAGGAAATAACAAAGTCCTGCAAATAGAACAGAACAGTCTAGGACCCGCGAACTAATACGCTTTAGCCCTAAAACGTGGAAACGTGACCATTCGCACGAATCAGCGCTTTACAATTGTCGATATCAGGAGAAATTTCATCACGAAAAATCAAGTATGAATAAAAGGATCTGATGGAATGTAAACAGAAATAATACTCTTACTCGATAGATTTACTTAGGTTTCTCGTATTATTTGTAAATAATTCGGCGGTCTGAAAAATATTGTATTTTTTTTGCCGCAATCTCTGATTTGATCTGTGAGAATAGTTGTCGTGGTATGAATGCCAAATAATAGAAGAAATAGCTTAGAAATTATAGAAGAAAATAAAATTGGCTCTATAGAGTTGTCTTGATTCTCTTCTGACTCTGTTAACATAAACACTTAAACGTTGTAAGCCTCAATCTTCTTCTTCTTCTTATAGTGCCATCTCCTATCGGAGGTCAGCAATCATTAAAGCTAATTTATATAAATTAATTTAGCCTCAATAGCTCAACGGTGTGAGTGGTCGGACTCATCACCGACAATCCCCGCCCCATTGGTCTATTGCCGTAACCAATCCTAGCACAGTCTTTCCCGACTAGTTGGAGGGGAATGGGAATATTGGTTATATTATAAAAAAATATATGGCAAGTATTCTTTAAAAAAAACACTGAAAATTACTGATCTGCTCGATAAGACTCATTTAGCGAGAGCGTTTCGCCTCAGTTTAAAGCACGCGAGAGAATTCAAGATGAGGAATAAACCTTGAAGATTAGTTGGCAATCCATCGATAATCTGATGACTGTATGCCGACACTGTGTTCTTATACAACACGTTAATGCGCCGACCGTCGCAGCTATCACTTGAACTAACATTTGATCGCAGTTAATGGATCTCACCACTAGGGATCAGCTCGAAGTACTTACTGGCATCAATGTCTATGCAAAATATATTATACGAGGATCCTTTCGGTTATGTTAACCTCGCTATAACTTTTGAGGTTTTTTTTAGTGATTTTCAACCAATGAAAGCAATTTTTACTTTTGTGTGTAGTAAAATCTAACATATATACCTCAGTGAGTAGAAATCGAGTATTTGCACTTGGGATTAAATTTAAAAAAAAATGTAGATTCGAGAATCAAGAGAGGCCCACGAATTCCGACTTTTTTTTATCGTCGATTTTCCGACGAGATCAGAAATGAGTAACAAAACTTAGTTATTTTTTAACTCATACGTAATACACCATTATACAAAAATGCGGGATCAGCCGTACCTAAATTGAATAATATATAGCCTATAGCCTTCCCAATAAATGGGCTATCTATACTGAAAGAATTTTTCCAATCGGACCAGTAGTTCCTGAGATCAGCGCGTTCAGTAAACAAACAAACTCTTCATTGGTACTTCAAGCTAAGTCCAGCAGGCTAATTCACTATCTTTGACGTATGCTAGTTGACATATACGAAATTGAAATTCTATGTAAAATTGTCATCCGGTGCTTACTGGTGGATATCACACAGTAGGTAAATGACATTTTGTCAATTGATTGATTGTTTATTTTAATAGGTTGATAATAAAGACCAGAATAGTGAAAAGCTGCCAGCTGAGCCACATGTATAAATGAACGACGTGGCGGTCGTCTACTAGTTTTTAATGAACACCATTTAGATATAGTATTCTTATAATATTATGTTCGTAAAAGGATTGTGTGAGTGATATATCTCGGAAATTTAATTTACCTGACCCTGATGTTTGCATGTTCTCGTATAGCTAATGCATACTAATGTAGAGTGGCGTTGAAACGCACACTGCTCTCGACTTATCAAATGTGAATTAGGGATGAAACTATGAACAGGTTTCGCGAAATGCTATGCCTAGATTCCTCCCACACACAGTTATAAACAATTCCCAGTAGAGCTATTTTGAAACTCATTCTATTCCGTTTGTACCTAATGCGCTGGATTATTATTGGTTATTATTATTTGTTTAAGTATATGGTATATGTTTTTTTGTTATTCTCCGGTAAAATCGACGAATCTTTGGGACCGGCACCTGACGACCAAAACACTGATAGAAGGAAAATAAAAAAGAAAAAATATTTATTTCAAAAGTTGTTCCACACTTACTGACTTAACACTCTGTAGTGCCTGACATCCAGACCACTTAGGCATGTCAAACCAAAAGTAGTCTAAGCATCAGAAAACCATCATCATCATCATATCAGCCGATGGACGTCCGCTGATATGATGATGAGGACATAGGCCTTTTGTAGGAACTTTACATCACGATACTGAGCCACCTGCATCCAGCTAATCCCTGCGACTCGCTTGTTGTCGTCAGTCCACCTGGTGGGGGGTCGTCCAACACTGCGTTTACTAGTGCGGGGTTACCATTCCAGCACTTTGGGACCCCAACGCCAACCCCAACTGTAACTACCTATTAGTATTATCTGAGAGTTTGTCCAGTCCTTTGTCGTTTTATAATATTATTGTATTAATTGTTTTGTAATGGATCTTAAATGATGATGAAATTGACACCATGATACTTTTCGTGTAATATACCTAAGTTATATGTAACTAAACGGGTTTCTGGACACAGGCTGGATGGTTTACAAGAAACCTGTGTCTATACCTAAAATATGAATACTAATTTCCCATTCGCACGAGAGCTTTTTAAACGGACGTTATAAAAGCGATCAAATGCATTCCCAAGTATATGTTCACACGACAGCGTTTTTAAAAAACAACGCTTTTTTTCGAGCAGTATTGCATTTTCAATTTTGGGTGTTCGAAATAGACCTTAATTTAACTCCATACTATTACACACATATTGCACTCACGCATATATTCAAACGTCCGTTAAAAAAAATCTCGTGCGCATGAAGGCTAACTCTACTTCGAAACCTTGTCGAGTTGTAAAGATGAACGCAGTCAACCGTTTGACTGCTTTCATCTTTCCAACTCGCAAAAGATTGAATAAAAATATTCCATTCTAAATATTTCAGGTAATATCTGACTTGTCCGTACGTGATATATTACCTGAAATATTTAGAATGGAATATTCTTATTAAATCGACGACGATATCGAAATATGATAAAACCTGATGCGGAATTGAATAAATAAAATAAAATCGTTCAGGCGGAGGCTGAGGCGATCGAGTTGAAATGTACCCACTGCCGAGACGATGGCGGACAATAGCGTAGATCATTCTAGCGTTATCAAACGCCGAAAATGCCGAAAATGAGCATCATTTTTGGAGATGAACATTGAATAGTATATAGAAATCTTCTCAATGAATATAATCTGGGAAATTACATTTTATATCTATACTAATATTATAAATGCGAAAGTAAATCTGTATGTCTACCTTTTTACGGCTAAAATGACCAATGAATTTTGGTTTAATGGTAAATGGGATCTTGGAGCAAAACATAGGGTACTTTTTGACCCTAAAATATAAATTAAAGAGGGTGAAGTATGAGTTGAAAGTTTGTATGGAAACTCCTTCAGTTTTAAAAATTTGTTCTTAAACCATAAAAAAAATACAAAATATAATGTGATTTGAAGAATTTTTAAAATTCAACCCCTAAAGTGTTGAAATAGGGGTTGAAAGTTTACATTGATTTCGAAAATTCTCAAGTATGCAGGTTTCTTCACAATGTTTTTCTGTGTCCGTTTGAGACATGAGATATTTAAGTTCTTGAAATGCACATTGATGAAAAGCCGGATCTGTATGCTCCGGACCGGATTCGAACCAAAACCCTCCGAACTGACGGCAGAGGTCATATCCACTGGACTCTCACTTCACCCACTTACAAACCAGAGCACCCTTAGGGAATGACATCGAAGTTAAGTTAAGAAAACTTAACGATTAGTTTCGTCGGATTTTCGCGGATAGAAAAATAAATCGATAGTTTAGTGTTTATAATAAACTTCCGCAAAGCAGTACCTGTTTTTATTTAATTACTAATAAAGATTAGGTGATACAAAGTACAGGTGCCTAGCAAAAATCTAAAGTTTCTTGTTTCCTGTGGAATATAAGCAGACATAGTGTAGCGGGCGATCGATTAACTCCTGAACTTGTAATCTATCAAAAGTTTGAACACTTTAACGAAGAAACTTAAAGTAGGCTTAAGAAAGTGTTTGAATTGTTTTTAAATATGAAACTTGGCTGGTGGGAGGCATTGGCTGTGGCTACGTACCACCCTACCGGCAAAGGCGTACCGCCGAGCGATTTAGCGTTCCGGATTTACACCTTGCTCCTGAAAAGTTAGCCCGCTTCCATCTTAGATTGCATCATCAATTACCCATCAATTGCCATCAGGTGAGACTGTAGTTTACAGTAGTACGCTATATCTATGAAGGGTAAGGCACTAAAAGTTGCACTATTGTATTAAAGCCTTTTAAACCGGACACCTTTGTGTCCGAGTACAGGTATTAATTAGCATACAGTGCGGCCCTAAGTGAGTTAGTCCGAAAAATCCGAATGTGAAACGTGTGAGCTGTCGACGTCATCCGCATTTTCAGTAATATAACGCCGAGGCTAGAGGCTAACGTTTTTCTTTTTTATTTTTATTCTTTACTAGCGGACGACCGCGACTTTGTCTGTGTGTAATTTAGTTTTTCACAAATTCCGCGGGAACCATCGATTTTTCCGACATGAAAAGTAGCCTATGTGTTAATCCGCAGTAAAATCTAATACCATTCCTTCATTCATTTATTGTCATTGTCAACGAAAACCGGGAAGTGGGTCAAAGATTCCAAGAAGGGTAGGGGTAGGGTAGGGGTAGTTGAAGGTTTACATCGAGTTTCATGCAGATGAAGTCGCGGGCGTCCGCTAGTAAAACATAAAATCAAATCCAACTTACAACATTAAAAACACAAAAATGTGTTAGGTGACGCCAAGCCAAATACGAGGCCAAATTTTCGAACGGAGTTTTGAAAGAATTATATAGTCGTATGGGTACATACCTCTCTGAGTACACATTGGAACGTGCCGTCGACCGTAAGAGTCGTTGAAAGCTTTTAATAAAATCGAACAAAAATTGCACATTCGGATTTTAGTTCTATCTTTTAATTTACAATCAAGGGTTGGCACTTCAATATGAAACTTGTGTTTTTCGCGAGAATAAGGAATTCCATGTTAAAAATATAATATTTTGCGGTAGTTTTAATGCTCATATCAAACAGAGTTTTCTGTATTCTGAGGCTGATTTTATAAACGTAAAATCAATGTCTCTTACATTTCTTAACTTATTTAAATGTTTTGATTTGGGACATGATTTTTGTCATTATAATTAAGACCATTTTTCAAATGCAAGATTTGTATTTTTTAGTTGAAGTTGTGCTTTTAAATCAGACATCATTAGTTTTCAACTTCCGTAAAGTGAGCCATCTGCTATTTTATTTTTTATTTTTCATACTTGTGAACTTCTTTTCCTCAACAAGCAATACGTATTGCGGTGGGTACACGGAGTTTCTCCTGCATTTGGCTATAACACTTCGCTGGGCTTGCCTGTACATCCGAAAATTAGCATAGTGGGAGCGAAACCTTCAAAAGCACCATGGTAAAGGGGTCAGACTCTAAAAAGCCTAGCCTGTTTAACTTTCCCCTAGTACTAATTAGGGAAGATATTGATTTTACCCCGATTTTCTAAAGTCCAGGTTTCATCAGATCTCCACGTTTTGAATCCCAAGGAATCTTACCCTGCCTTTGACGATGGTATTTGTATATGTGTTACATACACATATACATGTATGTAACTCTCTCATAACTTTTGAACGGCTTAACCGATCATCATTCAACATCTTCATAAGCATTATTTGACCTTCGCCAAACTTAAATTTCAAAAATAATTTGAATAAATTCATTTTCAGAAAAAAAAAACGTATTTTAAAGTTTGCTTTTGCCGAATGTATACTGGAGGATCACAAATTCAGCTAACGAGTGCAATATCGATTAATGTGTCGTAATTATATAATCAGCGGCGGGCGGTCGGCAGCCCTGGCTACATTTAGTCTCACATATGCAATTCAATGATATCAATATTGCCCCTTCCGCAACGACCGTTGTAAAGCTAGCCGTCCACCGCTTGGCATTTCTCCCGCGATACACAAGTGCGATGCGACTCGGATCTTTCTACTCGCTAGCAGCTAAAATGTCAAACTATTGGGTTTATTTTATTGAAGTTCTCAAGGACACATGAGTTTACATGTGTACCTACTTTGTAACTTTAATAAGTCCAGACGACGTCAGATATCGCGTACCTCGTCTTCGCCGAATGATGCTGAATAGCTTGTGTTTGTGTTGCCTGGGAAATGTTGTCGGTTGAAATAAATATTGTAGATTTAGCCAAGAGTTAGTTAGTATGCACCATAGCTTTCAAAGCGCCAAACATAAGTAGGAACAGATAAATTCGATTAAGGTATAAACTTTGCTATTGTAAAACATGCACTTGTTATCGCAATATTGTTATATTATCTGAACTTAACAATAAGCCCTCATTCACGTTAGAAAAGCATTCAAATATAGTATAAAGTTAAATGAAGGTCTATTTTCAACGCCCGAAATTGAAAATGCAACATTGTTCAAACAAAAGCGCCGTGTTTTAAAAACATGAACATATACTTGGAAATGCATTTGTTGTATTTGAACGCTATTTTAACGTCCGTTAAAAAAGCTCTCTTGCGAATGAGGGCTAATGCACGATCAATTATTCTCACGTTTCTGCAGCACCCACGACTATGACTGATCGTGTATTGGTCGCGGCGTGCATGACGGCTCGACTTATGAAACGTCTTCGCTGCCGTTTGCACTGCAGATACGTAAGAATAATCAACCGTCAATGATTGACTTGAAGATCACAGCATATGACATACTTTGACAGTGTTTTTAAATACTAACCAACTGTTTTGCCAACCGCTTAAGACCGCAGTAAGCGGTCTTTTCCGACAAACCTGTTTTCATTGATCCTGGATCCTTACAGTTTTGATATCAGGCCCGGCCTGGTCGGGATTGTAGACTAACGAGAAGAACTATACGTATGCATGTCATGTATGTATAGGTTTTGAATACCTTGCGAGCGCGAAAGCTTGTTAAGTCCGACCAGGGCTGGCCCGTCCATACGGCGAACGGAGCAGTCGCTCCAGGCGCCAAATCCTAGAGAGCGCCGAACTGATAATCCTAGCCAACCGTAGACGGTATTGCGCCTGATATTCAATTGGTCAGCCCAGAGTATGGTTAAGATCTTCGCGTTCCATTCTTACTTTACACTCATAATTAGGTATCTGCATATTATTAGGAGCAAACAGGAGAGGCGCCATAATTGAATCTCGCTCCATTTTAAAATGTACTTCGGGCCGGAGCTGGGTCCGACACGTCTGATCCAACCGCCGCTCCGGTGGACGCTCACCGCTATCTATAGCTCACTTCGGATGATGTGCCTACGGCACTAATTCTGATCTGTACAATAAAACCTATCAAACAGTGGAAAGAAATGAATGGCTGTGCAATGAATTAAATTAGCTAATTGAAAGCGGACTATAATAGAATTACAAAACAACACCAAAGAGCAACTTTATTATTTTTATCCCTCCTGCGTTATGGTTGCCGCAAAATAAGTCCGCTTTCAATTTAAGTAATTGATTTATATGGATTTACCTGTATCAATTGAATTTAATACTTTTGCAATAGAAAGAAGGGTTATTTCAATGCTCGGTGATCTACCTAGGAGCATCGTAGCGCAGTTTTCTCGTAATTAATTAATATTCATCGTATATAAATATAAACTTTCCAGAAATCATTTTTCTTTGAGAAATGGCGTCCAAAACGAACTTGTATGCGAAAGAAGAGTATAATTTGTAGGACCTTCGCGTCGGTTAAAAAGGTCCTGTAACTGTTTGTTATAATCATCATCATCATCATCATCATCATCATCACCGTCAACACCATCATCATAATCATCATCATCATGGAGCCGCATCCAAGGACTTCCTGCTTGATCCTCGGACTAGTAGGGGATCGACCAACTTTCCGGGCAGTGTCACCATTCCAGCATTTTAGGATCTGAACATCACTCTGCGCACAGACCTCCCCCCTTTCAACTTCGAGACTCGCTGAGCTATGTCCTTGACTTAGGGTTAGGACACTGAAATTGGAGTTCTACAAACACCAAGTTTCACCAAAACTACAATTTTTATATATTCAATCACCACGTGTAATTACAAGTGCCCCTGAAACGTACGGTCATGGTAGTGGCAGCCACCTCCTCACAAGGTCGTGGGAACGTTGATCACGACGGTATTCTTGAATAATAGATACGAGTAGATTGCATGTACGAGTAATTCGACGATGCATTAATTTGCTACCTAACTTATATGAAAGTGTAAGTTTGTGTGTTTGGGGGATTTTTGGTACATAGATAGCTTATAACCTGAATCTCGAGATAAAGTGTTTTGGTTGAAATACGTCATACGCAATCTGAAAGCTATAGGTCACATGCTTGTTAATGATTGTATGTATAAACGATTAAAATGCTTGGAAATAATTGCACTATATGGCTAAGTAAATATAGTTAAATGGTGATATACAAAAAAAGCCTGGCTGAGTTTGTTGTAGGCTCTTTACGGACCAAGGCGCGTTTGGACCTTCGTAACTTTAATTTTAAATTTTCGACTAATTATTATCAACATTATCTGACGTTCACGAGAGCACAAACTAAGCCTAACCCGAATGAAATTAATTTTGACTTTGACTTAATCACTTGATCACTCGCCGGTCAAGTCGGACCAACACACGCACTTACAATTGTTGAGTTATATGTTTATCTTAATATATAAATGTGAAAGGTCATTTATCACGAAATCTCGAAAACCGATTGACGTACAAAGATGAAATTTGGCAGGGAGGTAGTTTATAGATAGAAGACGCTAAAAACATTTTAAGAAATTAAATATCACGTATCTCAAACGGTGAAGGAAAAACATCGTGAGGAAACCTATTTCTTTTCTTAATTTTCTGCGTGTGTGAAGTCTGCCAAATCGCATTTGGCCGGCGTGGTGGACTATTGGCCTAACCCCTCTCATTCAGAGAGGAGACTCGATATCAAGAGTAAGCCGCATAGGGTTGATAATGATGATGACATTATATATACACGTACGCTTTAATGCAGAACAAGTAAAGAAGTCTTAATAAATGTTTGATACTACCACATATTTGCTTGTTCTCTGTAAAAAATTAAGAAGACCAAGCCGGGTACGTCCGCTAGTTTAATTAATAATTATAAACGAAGAATGTCTCTACTAGTCGCTTGAATTACATATCAGCTGCGCATAATCACTCGCTTCCCCTTCAGAATATTGTATCTACTATATAATCAAATATGTCCCGAGGAGCCACTTATAAACATTAATAATGTAATAATGTAATGAGTCTCGTAAGTTACCGCGAGCCTTGGAACGCTATCTATTTGGTAGTTGCTTTCGATGAAGCATTTCCACGAACCGACACGCTAGCAAGCACGTTGGGAGTCAGTTTACTAGGTACACGCCTGCACGTGTCGTCTCGTCAGCGTTTGTCGGCACCTACATATCACACTTCGTCTAGGAATGTAGAGGAAGATATCTCGTCACATGACATTGCTGCAGCTTAATAAATTCGAGCTACTTGAACTCTGCCTCCGATTCTGGAGGGTGTGGGTTAGAATCCGGCCCGGGGCATGCACCTCCAACTTTTCAGTTGTGTGCATTTTAAAGAAATTAAATGTCACGTGTCTCAAACGGTGAATTAATAACATCGTGAGGAAGCCAGCATATTAGAGAATTTTCCCAATTCTCTGCGTGTGTGAAGTCTGCCAATCCGCATTGGGCAAGCGTGGTGGGCTGTTGGCCTAACCCCTCTCATTCTGAGAGGAGACTCGAGCTCAGCAGTGATATGGGTTTATAATGATGATGATGATGATGATGATGATGATGATCTAAGTCGGACCATCCAAACCACATTAAATAAAGTCACGTGGAAATATTGATTATTCTCAAAAATAATGAGCATACTTCTATGATATAAAAATACACCCATACAATGGAAAATCGCACAATGCTTATCACACAATCGCTTGTCGAACTCTCTTGGAAATCGTTCTTCTTACATTACAATTAGAGGGGAAAATATGAAAATATACATTTGTACTTAAATCATAAAAAATATTTTCAAAAGGAGGAATTATATTTTTCTCCGACACGACACGTTTGACAAATATAAATACGGCTTTAATATAAACAGTTGCCATCACGACACGTGGCCTCGGTATACACGGGTCTGCCTGAATGCGGAATTATATTTGGCTGACGTGTCGTGTCGTGACGCATCAGGTATCATACATTTTGTATGCGACACATCAGAAGCCATCACGACATGTCACAACAGTGTAAACGTTGCCATACAAGAGGTATGATACCGATTCTGTTCTGATGCTTCACGAGACGAGACATCAGGCAAATATAATTCCGCTCAAGTCTTTCAGCTCTACTTTTACAGTGTTAGTTACGCCAAGGGTGTATGTACGTGGTTCGGCGGTGTTAGGAGAGTGCTAGCAAGTGTGTCCCCACCTTTACAATCCGACAGAGATTGCATTGTCGGTTGCAGTAGAGCTCTTAGCTCGGATCCTGGCTCCCGGCTTCCAGAAAAATGAATTGTTGTTTAACCTTTTGTTTGAGCCGCACAGGAATCTCTTTTTAATCATAGTTTGAATGCCAACGTAAATTGGAACGAAACAAAGGTACAAGTAGATACGCACTGCGCTCTGTTCGAAAGCACTAAGCTTCTCTCGAACGGCGAGATAAAGTTGAAAAGAGATAAATATTTCACTCAGTCGCCTTTGTCGCAGGCAGCACGCTGCGATGAAACCCTTGATCATCTATTTTTAATGGCATTTGAATGAGATTAAGAGTAGGTAAATATTTTGTTATCACCATTTCACAATATTGTTTAGTACTAGAAATACACCAAGACGACAACTAGAAAGACGACGTACGGCCAAAAGACAGGTATTTTTATTTTAAAGAAAATTAGCTAATATTATTTTAATTTAAAAAATAGTAATCAATGAAAACGGTACAAGACCATGGTGTTTGCAAATCCTTACATGTCCAGCAGTGGAAGTCTATCGGCTGATAATAATAATGATGATATGTACATTTCTTTTGAAATATTTTTTGCAATAATGTGGGCTCTGATTTCTTCGTTTTATTATTACGTTGTAGGTATAAAATTGCTTTTAACCCGTCAACTTTAGCGTTTTCTGTTCTGTGCTTTTAACAATGTAACTGAGAAAATGTCGGTCACATATTTTAAAGATTCTATGAATAACTAACTGACCCGGCAAAAGTTGTTCTGCATTATCGCTATTGAAAATAAGGGTCGATGGTAGATGGTTCAAAATTAACGGTTGTACGTATTTTTCAATGCTAATTAATTTTCATAATAAAATTGAAAATTAAAAAAAAAATTAAAATTGGGGTGGGGTCACCCTTATGATTTAGGGGTATGAAAAACAGATGTTGGCCGATTCTCATATTTAATATGCACACATACTCGTAATTTCATAAAAATCGGTCCAGCCGTGTCGGAGGAGTAGATATAATCATCATTGTTAACCCATATTCGGCTCACTGCTGCTCTCCTCTCAGAATGAGAGGGGTTAGGCCAATAGGTTTTCTCACGATGTTTTCCTTTACCGTTTGACACACGTGATATTTAATTTCCTAAAATGCACACAACCGAAAAGTTGGAGGTGCATGCCTCGGACCGGATTCGAACGAATTCGGTAGATATAATAAAAGTCACAAAATATCTGTATATCTGGTCAAAAAGTTTTGGAATAATCCAAGTTTTAATTTGGAAATTCGATCATATGACAGTTCTCGCCGTTCTATTATTAGTGTTAGATGTAAGTCATACAATGCAGAAGTTCCCAAGTTTCTATCCACCGCTGAAGTCGTGTTAATTACCGAGCTCGCTGATCCTGTTACGCTTTGGTCAGCTCGAGCACAACTTTCCTGTTATACAGTTCCAGATCTACTAGCAGCATTGCCAATTGAATCAATGATTGTTAAACTAACAAGTAACTATGAGTTAATTTTTCAGGAGAGACAAATTCATTTTATTAGACAAAATTAATTTCCTAAAAAATGCTACTTGTCGGGTTTTAACAAGCAATACTAGTGGATTGCCCGTGACTTCGTCCGCGTGACTCTCGATGTAAACTTTTATTTACCCCTACACTACACCTACCCTACCCCTTTTTTAAATTTTCCGCGCAATATTTTTTAATTTTCATTCATTCTGTCATTCTTCGTTCTGTCATTAGAATCTTCTCTTGACAATAACAAACGCATAAAAAAAAATTGTGCATCATTCGTGGATTAGTTGAATTTCAAAGAATTCAAGATTCCCCAAATTCAAGAAATATGTGTGGACATGTTTTTAATTCCGCACCTATCAACAAGTAAAAAGTAGGGACTCGGAAAATTTTCTTTCCCCAATTTAGGGACTTTTGCTTCGATTTGTGGGGAATTGGGAAAACGTTGCCAACGCCTACGAGTACCTAAATTACGTGTACCACTCACACTAACATAAACTAATTATACAACTAACATCGCCGACGTACTAACTGCATTTACCTACTGGAATTAGTTTAGAATAATAATATTATCTGGAAGATCGAACTGCGCTCTAGTTATGAAAATTGCTTAAGGTGGCACGGTTTTTTTTTTCGACCTTTCGTATTTATACATATATTAAGATTGTGCATAAATCAAGAAAATTTACGAAATCTATATATATAAAAATGAATTGCTGTTCATTAGTGTCGCTAAAACTCGAGAACGGCTTAACGGATTTATCTTATCTTGGTCTTGAAATGTTCGTGGAGGTATAGGGAAGGTTTAAAAGGTGAGAAAAAATCAAATAATTTCCGGGAAAGCCCTAAAAACTGCCCTTTTCTATTTCCCATACAAACGTTTAAGAGTCAAGCGGTTGGGGTAGGGTAGGGGTAGGGTAAGGCAGGGTAGGGGTAGGGTAGGGTAGGGGTAGAGGTATAGAAGGGCAGAGTAGGGATAGAAAATAAGTGCACTTATGTGAAAACGAAGCTTAACCGGGTCCGCTAGTACTCTTATAAAATTTTAAAATTCAAACTCAAAACGGGGATCGGGTTTTTTCAAACCAAAATTCATTTTGATCGGTTCAGCCGTTTAGCCGTGAAAAGGTAACATACCTAAAGACAGACTTACTTTCGCATTTATATGAGTATAGATCTTTCTGTCTGTTACCGTTACATGGCTAACCGCTAAACCGATTTGGATAAGATATTTTGTATAATATAATAAAAGAGATAAATTGTATATTGGAGCAAAACGTAAGCTACTTTTATCTCGAAAAAATCCACGCGGCATCCGCTATTTACTGTTTAATATATTAATTCGCTATTTAATATATGAGGTAGAATTTAGAATTGAATTTAAATTTCCGATACTAGCGAACGCCCGCGAATTCCCTCGAGAACCATGGATTTTTTCGGGATAAAGAAAGTGGCCTATGTGTTAATCCAGAGTATAACCTATTTCCATTCCAAATTTCAGCCAAATCGCTTCAGTAGGAGCGGCGTTAAAGAGTAATAAACATCCAAACATTCGCGTTTATAATATTAGTAGGATTTCATAGTAATCTATTAAAAATGGAATTTTAACTGGTCTTTTTCTCTTGCAGGCAAAAATGCTGTCAGTGACAATACCGGACTCGGCGAAGTCGCCTACCAGCGGAAATCTCCGAACCGAGAACAAGTGAGTTACAATCTAGTTTGCTATCAAAGTTGACTCATTATACTTACATATAAGTAGGGGAGCCGAAGAGGGGAATTTATGATTTACTCGAGCGCGACCCATAAAGGAGAATATCTTGCATGTTGTTAAGTATCTCCACCGGGTATTAGCTGTTAGTATTGGTGAATACGTATGTCAACAAAAAAAACCGGCTAAGTGCGTGTCGGGCCACGCGCAGTGTAGCTCCGTAGATTAAGATAGCACTTTAATCCCTTGCACAAAGATACCGATAACCATACTTCACACTATAGGATAGACGATAAAAAATTCATCCTCACTTTGCATGTATGTAAGGAACACCAAAAATTTTCATATTCAAATTTTCTTTTTACCACTTTATAGACGTAATTAATGTGCATACCCTTACCAAATCTCATGTTTCTAGTTTAAACAGAATCCGACTTATCGTACTGACAACTTTATATTTTTAATTAACAGCGGAGTTAGTATGCAATTTTAGATTTCCAATTACGTTTTTTAAGTTGGTCGACTAATACTCTTTAAATAACAATTGCTTATTAGCCGTTATAGTTTTCCTTGTAATTTCATTATATATTATAGATAGATAGATCCATTAGCCGGTAGAGGGTGGGGGCACTTGACACTTACAAAAATTAGCTCTTATAAGCTTAGTATTTTACAAACAAATCCCTAAATTGAAATATGTTGGTAAAAGACCCCTTACAACTTTCAAAGATCTGTCCAATGATACCCCATACTACAAAATTGACGAGCAAAAAAATTCATCCCCACTTTACATGTAGCGGAGTACCCTAAAAAAAAAATTTTAATAATTTTATTGTACGACTTTGATCACATTTATAATTTACAGCTTTTTAGTAGTAATCGTCTCTGCGCTAAACCCCGGACGGACGGACGGACAGACGGACATGACGAAACTATACGGGTTCCTTTTGGACTATGGAACCCTAAAAATCAACTTCAGAAATAATCGGCAAGCACGTCATATAGTTAATAGCTAGGTAATATCTAAAAAAAAGTATGCAATTCGGAAATGCTTATGCTCGACTTCAGCTTAAGAAGGATTAGGTTACGAATTTGCGAAAAAATCTGTTACTATATATTTCTGTCGTATATTTCTGTTCTTGTTCACAAGCGGTCAATATATAGAATAAAAATAATCCCGTCCTAAAAACAAACATTTTCTGACTCTTTGCGCTAGACGAAGTAATAAAAATTGTCTTTAAAATATAGATTTTCGGAAACTTTATAAAAATAGGTAAAGCCTTTTCGAACTATGGCAACTAACACTGGTACCCTTTTATATATAGGAAAAATTTATTAAGAATGATTATTCCCATCATCTAATCTACCAAATGTAATGGGAACCTATTAACACCGCTCGAGTATATTAACATTTAGCATCACTGGCTCCTCTACCATATTATACCGTACACGGTATACCCGTCGGCTCAAGTAGGGCTTCATTAGTAGAGATTATGTAATTATGCGCGGTGCTATTACCCGCATCGCGACACTTTTGCAGGTTTTTTTTAATTTTTTCTTATATAACGCACTACCTAGAGTTGCCCCAGTCGTTAGCCTATATGGTTTCGGAACACGAGGTCGCAACTTCGAATCCTGGGCTGTATTAGATACTCAGTTATGTTTGACGACCTCCGTGGCGCAGTGGTATGCGCAATGGATTTACAAAACGGAGGTCCTGGGGTCGATCCCCGGCTGGGCAGATTGAGATTTTCTTAATAGGTCTGGCTGGTGGGAGGCTTCGGCCGTGGCTAGTTACCACCCTACCAGCAAAGACCGCCAAGCGATTTAGCGTTCAGGTACGATGTCGTGTAGGAATCGAAAGGAGTGTGGATTTTCATCCTCCTCCTAACAAGTTAGCCCGCTTTCATCTTAGACTGCATCGTCATCTACCATCAGGTGAGATTGTAGTCAAGTGTAAAGAATAAAAAAAAATACTGAGTTGTCTTTCTTCTAAAAAATTGTCAGTTAAAATCCTCACCCCGGAGTCGGAGAGTTGCTGGTGTTACACCCTCAGTTAAGCAATTAATTATCACTATCAATAATTAATTATGAAGGAAAAACCTCTCTTATAATTAGTGGCGTGCACAAAACTCTTAACAAGTTTAGGCACTATATGTAAAAATTATACTAAATGATTCTTCCTTCTCTGATATGAGTTCTTAAAGAGTTCTTAGGGGAGGCTTTTTTGCATGTATGAACTGCACGCCTCTGCCTATAAGGACGGAGTCTTGGGCTTGTATCCCAGTGGCACGTCGATTCTCTTTCTACAAATGCTAACGCTTCGAAAATTAAAAAAAAAGTACAGTCAAGTGCAAGTGTCAAATGCCATTAGTATCAGTGGCGCCGTAACGCGTTACGTTACTTTACCCTCCCATAAGAAGTTATCACTTCAATATAAAGTACAATAAGCTTGGTCCACAGGAATTGGAGCAATGCCCGCTGGTGCGCGAGATGGAAGCCGACATAGACACCCAGGTCCTGTACCCGTCTTTCGAGTTTCAGGTAAGCAGATACAATGTATTAATTTTTCCCTTTAACTTTGACGTGAATAACATAGACCTATAACACTTAACATTTGTATAAAGGCAGGCGTCCATAAATCCGCATCCGTAATTATCGTACCATTAAACAGACTTTACATTAATTATTATTTTTATTAAATTATTTTAATATTCTCGTTGGTAATATTTATCTGCGAACTATTAATAAACTGGTTTAAGAGAAGAAATATTCTCTATTAAGTCCAAAGTCTTGAATCGTCGATGTGACATCAATAACAATGTGCTACTGTGAGTTTGTTTTTTTTTATAAAAATTATATATGCCATATTTTTTAATTATGACCAACTAGCGGACGCCCGCGACTTCGATTTCGAATTTAGCTTTTCACAAATCCCTCGGGAACCATGGATTTTCCGGGATAAAAACTAACCTATATGTTAATCCAGAGTAAAATGTATTTCCATTCCAAATAGCTAAATCGGTCAGTAGTTGCGCCGTTAAAGAGTAACAAACATCCATACAAACTTTCACGCTTATAATATTAGTAGGAGGTAGGATATTCCTGTTTGTCTGTTGGAAATATATATAAAAAGACTATTATAAATCATGTTGGTAAACAAACAATTGAAGTTGTTCTCTTCTTATGTTGCGCTACACACAAGTTTGTCGTCATTTGACATCAGATATATTATTGACACCATCTTGTAGTATCTTTTTCATATCTTCAAATTTAAATGAAGTTCTTATTATTGCGAGATATGTGCCTCTTCACATAATCCTACACGAATTCAATGGGATTGAGTGTATAATAATAAGGCAGCGGCAGGACTACCGCCTTATATTCATAAAAAAAACTAGCGGACGCTCGCGACTTTGTCCGCGTAAAATTTAGTTTTTGACAAATACCTCCAGGAACCATGGATTTTCCCGGGATGAAGCCTGTGTTAACCCAAAGTATAATATATTTCCATTCCAAATTTCAACAAAATCTGTTCAGTGGTTGCGGCCTTAAAGAGTAACAAACATCCAAACAAACATCCATACAAACTTTCGCATTTATAGTATTAGTAAGATTAAAAACAACTCAGAAACGTTAAACAGGAAAACGCATATAGCGGAATAATAACAACAAAGTCTAAATATACACGGAATTGAAAACTACATGTAGCACTTTGAACGCACTCCAAGCAGAAATAAACTTCATAAATGGCGGCCTGCAAATCACATCAATATTATAATTGACTAGCGGATCCGGTCAAGCTTCGTTTTGACTTATGTGCACTTCTTCCCTATCTCTACTCTATATTACTCTACCCCTACCCTTCCCCTACCCTTACCCCTACCCTACCTCTATTCTACCCCTACCCTACTCCTACCGCTGCTTAAAACTCAAACGTTTATATGGGAAATAGAAAAGGGTTGATTTTATGGTTTTCCCAGCTATTATTCTAATTTTTCTCACCTTTTAAACCTTCCCATTTACCTCCACAAACATTTCAAGACCAAGATGAGATAAATCCGTTCAGCCGTTCTCGAGTTTTAGCGATACTAACGAACAGCAATTCATTTTTATATATATAGATAATAATTTTTGCATTCTCTTCAATAGGAAATGTGAGCCTGTATTACTGAGCATTAGGTTCAATTTTAAAAATCTCACAATTTCATACTAAAGCAGATTCATGGCACGCACCTGCTGCCCACTGTACATTGCCCATGGCCCATGGTTTCAGTCATAGTTTTACGCTATGACAAATGCAATAACTGATTGATTGTAAATTGTTTGTTTTTATTCTTATTGATACATGCAAGTTTAAGTATTTGTATAGATTCGTGTTCATCGAAACTTTCGTTCGATAATAACGAAAAACTTTTTTAACAAAAGTATTTTTCATCATACTACAATGGCCAGATTTTTGTCATTCAGTAAATATATATTTTTTTATTTTAAAAAGAATATTTGCACCTACTTTTAAATATCTCCAATATTCCCATTCCCATCCAACTAGTCGGGAAAGACTGTATTAGTAAGAGAGGGCACGACACTAGACCAACGGGCGGGGATCGAACCACCACCCCTTGGTGAAGAGTCCGACCGCTTTACCGTTGAGCTGTTTTGACGGCCTCCGAGTGCTGTGGTTCGCGCGATGGATTTACTTGACGGAGGTCCTGGGTTCGATCCCCGGCTGGGCCGATTGAGGTTTTCTTAATTGGTCCAGGTCTGGCTGGTGAGAGGCTTCGGCCGTGGCTAGTTACCACCCTACCGACTAAGACGTTCCGCCAAGCGATTTAGCGTTCCGGTACGATGTCGTGTAGAAACCGGAAGGGGTGTAGATTTTCATCCTCCTCCTAACAAATTAGCCCGTTTCCATCTTAGATTGCATCATCCCTTACCATCAGGTGAGATTGTGGTCAAGGGCTAACTTTTAGAGAATAATAAAAAACTATATTGAAAGTTTGTCAGCACATGCTTATTCATTTTATAGATTGTCTGACAAAAGCTTGTGACGAGGCTAGCGTAGGGGTTTGACGAATAAGGACATGATTTCTCTTTTTATTACTTCAAAGGATAACAAAAAAAAAGTGTGTGTCAGCTTGGACTCACGAACGAAGTTTACTCTTTCAGATCGACTGTCTAAATAGGTGTATGTTGCCCCGCAGCATACACTATGTACGTCTCAACACTACCCCTAAAATCTGAAAGGTGCGCAACTGAGGAGGTGCGCACCTATCACCGGCCGCTGTTCGCCGCCGGTGATAGGTGCGCAGAATAAGTTGTCCACAAATTTTACTGCCCATATTTTTTTCATACCGGCGGCTATATATGAAATATCGATTCTTAAGGAGTAAACTCCAAAAATGCGCTTTATGTTTGAACGGTTAGGGGTTCCCAAGGCCACTATGATCTAAAATCCATAGTGATCTATACTTATTTATGGTAGGAGTTAGGCACTGGGCATGAGGCATTCTCTATCGGCATCATTTTAATGAAGAAACTGCTGCTGTCTTGGTTATTTTTCAATTTTGGTAAAATAACGCTTTTAACATAAACAACAAAATGAAAGAAATACTCGTACTAAAAGGATCCTACGAGTAAATACGTGAGTGCTTTCGAAATGAAATTTAACTTTGGCCCGAACTAACTAGAAATATTTTGAGTGGAACTTCTTGACTCGCGGTGGAGATGTTTTATTTAATTAAAAAAATATATTTGTTTTAGTTTGGTAGTAAGTAATGAAAAATGAACGAGTAGTTTGGAAGTTGAGTTAAATAAAAATCGAAACTTACAGTTGAGTCTTTGAAACCTGAAAGTACTTCACATTTCTGAAGTATCATAATAAAAATAAAAGTTCATAAAAACGAACGATTCCTGTAAATACCAATATTTTATAGTAACCGACGCCCTGCGTTTTCACCCTCGTAGTTCCCGTTTCTGTGAGAATACTGGGATTACATATAGCCTATGACGGCCACGAATAACGTGATTAACATTACAGAAATCTCTTGATCATGTTCATCATCATCATCATTATCAACCCACATTCGGCTCACTGCTGAGCTCGAGTCTCAGTTTATTTATCTATTAAAACTATTCAAAACTAATGTTTGGTTTCGTTAGGTGTATGGTTGTGTAAAAAATAGTCCCATTTTTTTTATAATTACAATTTTAGGTCCTACTCTTACAACAAACAAAACATAGATTGACAGTTTTCGCTTTTAGTACATAGGTAAAATTCAAAACAATGAAATTATAAGCGAAAATTGATGAAATTTTAAGAAAAAGTTATTGCTCAAGTTGGATTTTGCGGTACTTAAAACCCTGAAAATGCTCTAGTTTCGACCAACCACTCGTATTTTACAGCAAGGTCTGACCCTATAAAGTACTTCTCTATAAAGTTGAGATCTTTTATTAGCTGAGATAGAGACAGAATTGCCCGTCAGTTTCAATTAACCTATCTGCTCGAACTACTTTCAATGTCAATTGAAAGATGAACTTGATGTCACTAATAATGAAAGAATATCACTTTTCTTCAGCCAATTATAGCTTGTTATAACTTATAAGCTTTGACATCGACGACCCTTTGACGACGAACGTTATCACCGTCAAAGGGAAAATGCAACTACTCGTAAGACTTCATTTTAAAAGATGCTTATCATTTTCTTTTTAATTAAAAATATAAAATTACGCTTGTAAGGCTACGCGCCAGCGTTCTAATTTTGAAATAATGTAGCTATAGTGAAAGCTTTCCCAGTAAGCTCTTTAGGGGCAACGACATTATATTGTATAGACTGCATTTACGTTTCATGTAAAACGGCGCATAAAAGTTGTGCCCAATGCTAAGCGGGGAGCAACTTTTTGACAAGTTTTTATATTATTTTCTGTCAGTTCCGTGAGCCGTGCGAATGACAGTGATCATCTGATTCTAGACTATGTACCTCGTAGGTACAATGTATGTCGTTGTTTAGAGGGTAATGTTTTTCGAGCATATGTATATGTGTATGTCAGGCCATATCTGTGGCACGTTCTACAGCCCAATCCCAATCGGCTGGACAGATTTTGACATATGAGAAGTTCGTCAGAACTGTGGTGGTGACATAGGCTATATAATTTTTTAAAACGGCAAACTTAATTAAAAATTGTAGGGGGTGGGTTTGCTTTTATTTCTTACCCTAATAAAATGGGTATCAAATGAAAGGTCGTATCGAAAAAAGACCATTACAAAAAAATACATATCAAATTATCAAAAAGCGTATACTAATATTGGGAACATCGAAGTAACATTTTCTAACTAAAATGTATACAAGTCAGAAATGTCATTATATGTACTTGGTTATATTTAAAATATAAGATTTGTCTTGAAGAAAATAGAAAGTCTGAAAAAATAATTATTATAAGAACGAAAAACTCGACTGCATACGCGTTCGTAATTAACTGATATAAGAAAAACGAGTACCTATTACAATACTTATCTAAATACAATTCAAATTAAATATTTTATAGTGCAGCAGGCGGGGACTAGCTTTTGCGTTCGAGTTAACAAAGCTTTGCTTTCCATATTTCGAATTTAACGCACGTTAATTTGTGATAGTATTGAGTGAGTGCTGCATCAGCTACGCTATTAATATATAACTAATGTTCGTCTGGCTTGCGGTTAAATTTGGAAGTACCTGTTGAGATACATTAGTGGAAATATATCAAGATTTATAATAGAGACACGACATTTACCTACGTAGCGTAAACTCAATACCCGCCTTGTTGGTCGAGTGATAAGTCCACGTGGCTTCGGAATTTGTTTTCCCGAGTTTGAGACTTGTGTGAGGCTGTAAAATATTGATTTAGTAGGGTTACGTACGCAAATGGTAAAACGGAACCCTAATACTAAAAGTCCGCAGTCCGTCCGTCTGTCACCAGGCCGTATCTCATAAATCGTGATAGTTGGACGGAAATTTGCCTGCATGCTGTTGCCAATATAACAGTAGATACTAAAGTAAGAGATCGATGTAAAAATAAAATATTGAAGGGGCTTCCATACAACAAATGTGAATTTTTGAAATTTTTAGAGACTGGTACGGAAACCTTTTTGCAACAATTCGACCCGCACTTGGCCGGCTTTTTAAAATTATATCAACATTGTGATAGTTAAAAAATATGTATTTACAAAATGAAACTGTTGTCAATGAATAAAGAATTTTACTTTTTTTGATTAGAGACAATGTTTCATCACTATTAGCGACAGCTTTTCACTGGATCTAAAGGCAACGCATTCGAAGGCAAGTATCCAGCCAGCTCTGAGGGCCTAGTGGCAGTTTGATACTGTTACTGTCACGTAACGTAAACGCGAATTTCTACTACTGCACAACTGCTTCAATTCCATATAAATTTGCGTAAACGACAACGTGATAGTAACAGTATGAAAATATTGAAAACTCCCACTAGGCACGATTGATCTGATAGTTGATCTAATCACAGTATCGTTTCGTAGCGATAATTATTTCTTTCTTTACCTTTCTGTCGGCAGAAGCTTCGGTCAAAGTCTACACCGGATTAAGATAAAAAAATTCTTATTTGTTATTGAAAGTAAATAAACATCATTAAATAAAATCTCTTGATAATCTTTATTTGTTAGAAAATAAACATTTTTATTTTGTTCGAAGGAAAATCGCAATAATAACAATACAAGGACGGGATAAAGCTTTAGGCCTCATTCGCACGAGAGTTTTTTATCGGAAGTTCTAAAAAATCTCTCGTATTTGAAAAGACGTTCAAATACAACAAATGCATTCCTAAGTATATATTCACACGACAGCGTTTTCAAAACACAACGCTTTTTAATCGAGCACTGTTGCTTATTCAATTTTGGCCGTTGGAAATAGACCATGAACTAAATTAAGAACTTTAAAAATGCGCCAACGCTGGGTTTAACGTATCGCTTTTTTGACTCTCGTGCGAATGAGGACAACATAACACCTTTTTGCAGATCGCTAATTAGGTCCAAAATAAAAAGAAATACCGCTTTGTTTTATTCGTACTCGTATTGTGTTTTGAATTTCAGATTTTCCATAATCATCTAATTTTATCCTTCCTAGTTCAATGTAACATGGTGTTACCTAGATATACCACTCTACTGGATATCGATAGATCCATTGTTTATGTAATTATTTCTAAATTATAAATGTTTTCTAAGTATAATTTTATTATTATTATTATTTTCAAATGTTTCTTTATAGATCAGTCAATCGGAATGGGAGATAATAAGCTGTAAACTCGTATATACTTTTATTTTCGTATTTTAAAAGTTGTAATAATTTCTTTTTAGGGTGTAAGGGGGAGGCTAGTACCAGTCAGCCTCCCCTACTGCCAACCTCACCTGCTCGTGGTGCACCCTGCAGAGGGACCGACGAGGCTCTGGCGACCGATAAATGGCGGTATAACCATTTTCAATTTCGACTAGACTTACAAGTATCACAGACCGGTGTCGGGCAGCAGCGACACCGGTGCGAGAAGTCTAGGACTGCGAATGACCAACCCGCATGCCCAGCGTAGTCATTTATGGGCATAAAACCTCATGGATAAAGCAAAAACGAAACAGCCCCTAGTCCCCGGTGGCCCCGCTATTCCCGGCTCTGGCAGCGGTTGTGGTAACGGCGGGGCAAGGGGTGTCAAGAATCTCCGGGGGAGATTCCGCTGCCAACCCCGACAACTAGACCTGGCAACGTTCAACGCACGCACGTTGAGGACCGACGAAAAGGTGTTCGAGCTGGAAGAAGTAGTGAGTAAGTTGCGCTGGGATGTAATAGGTTTGTCTGAAGTCCGAAGAAAGGGGGAGGACTCGATAACCTTGGAATCCGGCAACTTGTTCTACTACCGGGAGGGCGACCATCTGTCCCAGGGTGGTGTTGGGTTTATCGTCCGCAAGTCCCTCGTGAACAATGTTGTACGAGTCGAGAGTGTGTCGAGTAGGGTAGCGTACCTCGTTCTCCGAATTACCAAACGGTATTCGTTGAAGATTATACAGGTTTACGCGCCGACCTCGACACAAACCGACGAGGAGGTAGAGGTATTGTATGAAGATATATCAAAAGCCATACATGCCTCGCACTCCTACTACAATGTTGTGATGGGGGATTTCAATGCAAAGCTGGGTGAGAGGAGCGGTTCAGAGTTGAGAGTGGGGCAATTTGGTTATGGGCAACGGAACCAGAGGGGCCAAATGTTGGTTGACTTCATGGAGAAGGAGGGTCTCTTTATGATGAACTCCTTCTTCAGGAAGCCACCACAAAGAAAATGGACTTGGATGAGCCCTGATGGTTCCACGAAAAACGAGATAGATTTCATCTTGTCTACCAGACGGCATATATTCAACGACGTCTCTGTGATCAATAGGGTCAAAACCGGTAGTGATCACCGAATGGTAAGAGGCACGTTGAATATCAACTTACAGCTGGAACGGTACAAACTGGTGAAATCTACGCTCCGACCTATTCGTGCCCAAATCCAAAACCCCGAGAGCTTTCAACTGGAATTACAGAACCGCTTCGATTGCCTAGCAGATTGCGTTGATGTGGACGACCTAAACAACAGGCTTGTGGAAACTGTCCATACGGTTGGGTCTAAGTTTTTCAAAACCCACCGTACAAAAAGAACCAACAAGTTCTCGGACCACACACTCAAGCTCATGGAGGAGAGGCAAGAAATGAGATTGCAGTCTTCAACAGACGCGTCAAAGTACCGTCGGATTAATAGACAGATCTCTAAATCGCAGACATTCGACTTGCGACGCTTCAATACCGAGCGTATCAAGGATACAATCGAGAGCAATCGAGGCTCGAAAGTGTTCGCGAGAGATCTGTCTATTGGACGAAAACAATTGACGCGTTTGAAGACCGATCAGGGCAATGTCATTTCTTCTAAGCCCGAGATCTTGAGTGAGGTCGAGGAGTTCTATGGACAGTTATACACCTCTACCCAAAAGCCTGTTGACAGTTTGGCTAAAGACCCTAGAGCCAAATTGACCCGACACTTTACCGAAGATATCCCGGACGTCAGCCTATACGAGATTAGTATGGCTCTCAAACAACTTAAGAACAACAAAGCACCAGGTGATGACGGAATAACAGCAGAACTCCTGAAAGCGGGTGGAAAACCGATACTTAAGGTCCTTCAGCGATTGTTCAATTCCGTCATTCACGAGGGCATAACACCCAAGGCATGGCACAGGAGCGTGGTGGTTCTGTTCTTCAAAAAAGGTGACAATACCTTGCTGAAGAACTACAGACCCATCTCGTTGTTGAGTCATGTCTACAAGTTGTTCTCGAGAGTCATTACGAATCGTCTCGCTCGTAGGTTTGACGACTTCCAGCCTCCCGAACAAGCCGGTTTCCGAGCAGGCTTTAGTACCATAGACCACATTCATACGCTGCGGCAGGTTATACAGAAGACCGAAGAGTATAACCAGCCACTTTGCTTAGCGTTTGTGGACTATGAGAAAGCCTTCGATTCGGTGGAGACTTGGGCTGTGCTAAGGTCTTTGCAGAGATGCCGGATCGACTACAGGTACATCCAAGTGTTGAAGTGTTTGTATGAAAGCGCCACTATGTCAGTCCGTATACAGGATCAGACTACGAGACCAATCCAATTGCAGCGAGGAGTGCGACAGGGAGATGTGATCTCCCCGAAGCTATTTACCGCCGCTTTGGAAGACGTCTTTAAGCTTCTGGACTGGAACGGATTTGGCATCAACATCAATGGTGAGTACATCACTCAACTACGGTTTGCCGACGATGTGGTCATTATGGCAGAGACTCTGGATGACCTTAGTACCATGCTCAACGACCTCAGCAGAGTTTCTCAACGTGTGGGCCTAAAAATGAACATGAGCAAGACGAAGATCATGTCTAATGCTCATGTAACGCTCCACCCAGTTATTGTTGAGGACTCTGCGCTCGAAATTGTAGACGAGTATATATACCTAGGACACACAGTCCAGTTAGGAAGGTCCAATTTCGAGAAAGAGGTAAATCGCCGAATCCAGCTCGGCTGGGCCGCGTTTGGGAAACTCCGCGACATCTTTTCGTCCGAAATTCCTCAGTGCCTGAAGACGAAAGTCTTCGAACAGTGCGTGTTGCCAGTGATGACATACGGATCCGAAACTTGGTCGCTAACTATGGGCCTCATTAGAAGGCTCAAAATCACTCAGCGGGCGATGGAGCGATCTATGCTTGGAGTTTCTCTGCGTGATCGAATCAGAAATGAGGAGATCCGCAGACGAACCAAAGTCACCGACATAGCTCAGCGAGTCGCGAAGCTGAAGTGCAATGGGCAGGCCACATAGTTCGAAGAGCCGATGGACGTTGGGGTCCCAAGGTGTTGGAATGGCGACCCCGCACCGGAAAGCGCAGTGTTGGTCGACCCCCCACTAGGTGGACAGAGGACATCAAGCGGATTGCAGGAAACCGCTGGATGCTGGCGGCTCGAGATCGTTATGCTTGGAGGTCCATGCAAGAGGCCTATGTCCAGCAGTGGACGTCCATCGGCTGAAAATGATGATGATGATGATGAATAATTTCTACGGCGTCATTCAAATATTTTTTTTTCCTTTAACTAACTGTAATATTCGTTTTCCTGGCTATGCGTCATATATCTGACGTGAACGCCGCTATTCCATTTGTGCTTCCAAAATTTACCAATCGGCCACAAATTTATAAATAAATATCTGTCGAAACATTATACCAACTGTGATTTAACTATACTATTGTTTTCTCACTTGTGTACAAATAGTTCCATTATACTAAACTACAGTTGACTTTACATATGTTTCTCTTCGCCAGGGATTTCCAACAGTGTAATAATAGCTAGACAGATTTATATTAAGCAGTTTCTTAGTAATACGAGTAGGTATCTTATGTACTAATTCTTCTTCTTTCACGAGATATAATTCTTGATATCAAGAAGCTGAAGAATTTGTTTGTTTGTTCGCTTATCTCAAGAATTATTATTATTTCGAATAAAAAAATATTTTTGTGTTCGGTCATTACGCTACGATCAATAAAAATGTAAAATGTGGCGATAACAGGAAATTATTCCTTTTGAGAGCGTTAGTTAGTTGTGTTGCGACGCGTAAAGTATACCTATATATAAAAATGAATCCATATATACCTTTGTCACGCCATCACGCGTGAAGGGCTGGGCCGATTTCGCTTTTTTTATGTGTTTGTTATTGTCAGGAGAAGTTAAAAGAGCGTAGGGGTAGGGTAGGGGTAGAGTAGTGGTAGGGTAGGAGTAGAGTAGGGGTACAGTTGACTGTTCCTTTTAAAAAGTTCTAAAAAAATGTTAAATTATGTTTATATGGTTGACTCAGTATAACCTTTTTATTAATGTTATGGTAATCAAGGGTTTTCACAGGAACAGAGTTAAGTCTACGTGCGTCTGCGAGTCATAAGACTAGCGGATGACCGTGACTTCGTTGCTATCTATTATATTATAAAATTATAGAGTATTTGTTATCAAACTCATCTGAAACGGCTGAAGCGATTTTTATAAACTTTGGATAGGTTTGACAATCGGCTGACATCTATTTTTCATACGCCTATAAGGTAGTGGTACCCCACCCCTAAATATGTTTCGTTTTCGGAGTCAGCTTGTAGTATATAAATTATAGCAATCGGCTCTACTGTCTGCACACATAACAGGATAACGAGAACTATAAATTTGTTGTTAGCGAAGCTGAGTTGACCTGTTTTAATTAGTCGAGTGTCAGTTTGAACGTTAATTAATTAATTAATTATTTTGAGTATCTTTACTAACAATTTGAGAGAAGTCAGCAATCTGCCAGGTCATAGATTCAATGCTTACAACAATTCAATTCTTTACAACTGCAAAATATAGCAATTGGATTATCTAATTAATTGTCTCGTAGATCCAGTGGTCGGATCACGAAGTCCTATATGAGTTAAAAATCTCAATCTAAAGTTTCAAAGCTGGTGGTACAATATCCTCGTCTCTCACGTTAAGCATTCGGTCCCGGCTATTATCGTAAACATCTGATAGTGGTCGTTAAATAATTTAACATTTCCCTAAGCCCGCCAACCCGCGTAGTGCAGTGTGGTGGATTTAAGTTTCATAATGACTCTCCTATAAGTAGGGAGGCCTGGCCCTGTAGTGAACAATACATATTGCCTCATGATGATGATGATGTTATTTTATTCGCAATCTCTCAAAGTCCATCACAAATTTACACGGAACCTAAAACATCCACTGATGAAAGTACTTTCCAATATCACTCAGAGCTGAGTAACATTGGTCCAGCGAGAAGCAAAATTGTTGACATAAAAACCATTCGACCGGAGTACGAGTATGACACGAACGAGATTGCGTACAAGTTGTCACTCCTTCAAATGGATTGTTCACTTGTGTCCGCATAAGGCTCCCTCCCCATCTGAGACGAGCAGGGGTGCGATTCTGGTATTTGACACTCTTCGACGAATGTTTAGCTTATAACACATCCTATTCGTATTTGAACTTTATGTTTGTTTACAAGATGCAAATTTAAAACCGTACTTACCGTACCGTATTCGGGAAAGTTCTGAGTAGTTATATATCTAAAATAGACTAAATATATTGTGTGGTTTTGAACATTACCTTTTATACAAGTGAAACAATAAAAAATATTTTTAATTTTAATTAACTTTCTTAGTGAACAGTCAATATTCCTGACTGACAACTAAAAAAATAATTAAATATGTTACTGTTAATTATACGCACGTAATAAAGTGACGTAATCGAGATAATCCTTCCTCGCACTAGCTCTCTAAGAAGGTTCTTCGGAAATTAATGAAAGAAATATACTTTATTGTGCACCAAAAAAGAAAGTAATAATCTTGGGCACAAAATTAACTATTAATTATTAAATATTAATGCACAGTTGGTTATGGCAATCTTCTTTTACTCGACTACATCAACATTTAAAATGGTTTTATAGAAAATTTAGTTACGCGTTCTGTACCACAGCTCAGCAATAATATCAAATAAAATAAATATTTTTCTTGTAGCCGTCAAGAAAAATATTTATTTTATTTGATATTATTGCTTTGTTTTGACACATTTCACTTTGGATGTCGGACTGGAGCTGTCAGACTCTCTCACCACTTATCTACTGAGCACATGAATGGGCAGCGTTAAGCCTCACTCTGATGCCTTTTACGAGTATCGCACTTACAGCTGACAAACAAGCACTGAGAAAAATAAACTGACGTGGCGCTGTGGTATGCACGGTGGGTTTACAAAACGGAGGTCCTGGGTTCTATCCCCGGCTGGGCCGATTGAGATTTTCCTGATTGGTCCAGGTCTGGCTAGTGGGAGGCTTCGGCCGTGGCTAGTTACCACCCTACCGACAAAGACGTACCGCCAAGCGATTTAGCGTTCCAGTACGATGTCGTGTAGAAACTGAAAAGGGGTGTGGATTTTCATCCTCCTCCTAACATGTTAACTCGCTTCCATCTTGGACTGTATCATCACTTACCATCAGGTGAGATTGTAGTCAAGAGCTAACTATAACTAAAATAGATGTAGCTTACTGTGCCGTCTAAAAGCAATACCGACTTACAGAAATTGTATACCACATGGTGCTGGTGCATGGATTAGTGTTTCTTGATAGGTATTTTAAGTATGGTGGTCCAGGACTTTTATCATTGAATGCACACCTGATGTTAAGTATTATCCGTCGTCTTTCAGCGTGTGCGACGTCGAAGGCAGACAGGGCCGCACTTTGCACCAGTGTGCGCAACGCTTTACATATGCACTCTCCCGATGAGCGCCAAGAGGCTCTACGACCGATATCCGCTTCGCTATTTGTTTACGGCGAACACGACCACTCCATTTTTTATTTCAACGTACCTATTTGCTTTTATATCACGAATTGTTTGATTAGATTTAAATTATCAATTAATCTCAACTAGAATCTTAACAAGAAATTAATCTTAACTAATTGCTATATTTATTCGAAACTCTTATTTCAATTACTGACAAGGTAATGTCACATGCCTGCAGGACTAACGGCTTGAAGTAAAAACTGGTCATGTGTTGATCGCGATCAGCATGATGTCATGCAAATCGCGACCAACACACCAGTTCAGGACCGACCAACCATCAGTTTTATCTTTCTTGTCTATAGTCCGCGACTCCGTTCGAGTGAAATTCTGTTCTAAAATCCCGCCAAAACTGTGGACTTTTTGAACAAAACAAAAAGTAGCTTATGTGCTACTGTTAGTTTGTAAGTCGATCTAATTTAGAGTAATAAAAGTAAATGTATCCCCACAAACTTTTGCTTTTGTAATAGATATTGTAAATGACTTGGATGTATTTTTTCGATTCTGTATAGATGTACCTTGGACTTATCTATACGAGTATACTAATATTATAAAGTTGATAATAATAATAACTTTATTAAAAGGCAAAATAACCCAATACAAAAAATGCTTCGTTTAAGCTTAGGTCTATAACAGTTATTTATACTCGTAATATGCACGAAGTCAAATCTTAAGCCTAGAAAACTACGTCAAACTGGAATAGTTAATAAAGCCAATTCCAGATGTCAAACAGTACAAGGATCGTAAATCATTTTCGTTTTCTGTTCATGTCTTGGTGAACAGATAGCCAATACGATTTTAAGAAGTTAAATATCACGTGTCTCAAACGGTATACATGAAACAGCTCTCTCAAAACTATTTTGACAGAGCTGCCATCCATCCCAACCAACTAGTGGTTGAGGCCTGCAATTACACTCCCAACCTAAACGCTAACTGCAAGCAGAGGCGTCCCAAGAACGTCCTTTACGATCCAGACGATGACATAACAACCGACAATGCTTCCCAGGTAACACAATCACAAGCTACACAGCGTCTTCGCCGGCGAAGACGAGGTCCCCGATATCTAACGTCACCCGGACGTGGGTTTTCTAACCCACGATCTTGGGGGCGTCCGGACTGATTCACTCAGGTCACGGTTACCTCCTCCAGAATGGCCTTCTAAGCCGAGGTCCGAGTCTCATAGGAGACGCCCTTAGAGAGCCGTTCCGTCCTCTATCTTTCTTTCAGCCTTCGGGTCACATCAGGCGATGCTTCTGCGCTCGCCCAACCCCCCCGGTGACGCCGTAGTGGTTCCGCAGGGAGCTATCGGCACCTACTCAGACAGGAAAAAAAAAAAAAAATCAAACGGTGAAAGAAATCATCGTGAGAAAACCTGCAAGAATGAGGAACTGAGAATTTTCTTAATTCTCTACGTGTGTGAAGTCTGCCAATTCGCATTGAGCCAGCCAGACTACTGGCCTAAACTCCTCTCCGAGAAGAAACTCATGCTAATAGTGAACCGAATATAGATTGGATATGGTAATATGAATAATGGGTTAAGGATGATGTGTAAAATTGACAAGATAAAAGGTAGGAACAAAACCCATCACTGGAAGTCAAAGTAACCAAACAATTAGGTCATCATTATCAACCCATATTCGGCTCACTGCTGAGCTCGAGTCTTCTCTCAGAATTTGAGGGGCTAGGCCAATAGTCCACCACGCTGGCCCAATGCGGATTGGCAGACACGCAGAGAATTAAGAAAATTCTCTGGTATGCAGGTTTCCTCACGATGATTCCATCACCGTTTGAGACACGTGATATTTAATTTATTAAAATGCACACAACTGAAAAGTGCATGCCACGGACTGGATTCGAACTTACGCCCTCCGGAATCGGATGAGTCAACACGTCTCCTATAATCATCATCTTCTCTATCCATTGCTGCAGATAGACCTCTTGCATGAGTCGATCAGCACTGCGCTTGTCAGTACTGGTTCACAAAGCTGAAGTGGCAATGGGAAGGGCACATAGTTGGGTTTCTTAAGGTGCTATACATTACATGTACAGATTGTCCCGTAAATAGTACATTTACATACTATATTTGCTTTTGCGCCGCTATTAATTGATATTTTGTCTGTTTCTCTTCTTGAGATGTGTCGTTGGTCGCATGTTATAGCTACATTGCATCGTTGAATTATTGAAGCACGTTGCGCTTTCGAAAAGGCTCGTTAATTTCATTGCCAAATCATTGAGCAGAGCGATCGACTGCTTCGGTCTTTTGTAAAAATATTGGGAAATTTATTTTTTACCAATTAACGTCACATCAGTTCGACGAGGCGACGTTTGACGACCTCTCTGACACAGATGGTGCTGGTTCTCTACACAGAGGTCCTGGGTTCGATTGCCAACACAGATGAGTCATCTGTTTAAGATTTAATATTTTTTAAATTGACACGCGAAAGTTTGCAATAGAGATCGACTATTTTTCGTACAATGCTGTGCCCAGATTTGATAAATGAACCGTTACAATATTTAAACTAGTGTAATTTATTATATACTTTTAGCAGAAGCTTCAAAAGTGTTTTTAAAAAATAAGAAAACCAATGTTGAACAAAGGTTTATTCACAATATTTGTCAGGACAACTTAATTAATAAATCAAACTGTTACTAAAATACCTAAAATCCTAGAGTCGCTGTATGTAGCGTTGAAAGCGCCCTTGACAGTTAACTAACACTCACCTTTTCCACTCAAGTCACTCTCCCCACCTATCCCCAGTAACCCATAAAGAATTACACAACAAAAAATGTGGACGGCTCGAACGTAGCCGAACGAAGCCGACCGTACGACGAGCGCCTTATATCGCAAGTCATTCCCGCCAATCGATCGCTACCCCTCTCTAACTCCCTACTCTTTGTGGGGGAAAAATATCGCGCCACCTAACGTCGGCACGAGCCAACACGAGATCGAGCGACGTCATATCCATCTCAGACTACTATTTCCTACAATACATAATTAAGTTACTATTTCAACAATAAATAGATTTAAAAAAAAAATACACATTTCAAAAATCATTAACAACTATGAATTCTAATTGTAATTGATGATTTTGGTTATTTTTAAAATTTTTCGTTATTTGTTCTGTAACGTGCTGGGCACGAAATGGTCGATCTCCTTTACGGACTTTTGGTTTTTTTTTTTCAGCTATTGTCGAATCACTCAATATTTTGTGAATCAGCTCAAGTCTACTCTGGAGGTACGCTTCGGTGTTTCGGTGTGACACCAATTCGCCGGCACGAGTTTAGCACTCAGGGGTTCTGGATGTCGCCTAGTCCTAACCATCTAGGGGTCTCTGAGTCTAAACCCGTGCTGGCCCTATCTTCATGAGAAGATTCAGAAGCGAAAAGTTTGTCATTCCATATAGTCCAACTTCAGAAGATACGGTAGGTAACTATGGAATTTGGAACGCGGCGGCTTTGGAAGGCAGAAGGTTTTAAATGTTCAGAGTCTCAATGAATAATATTTTTAAAGTTAAATTTTTAATGATCATCATCATCATCATCATCATCATCATAAACAACCGTTGGACGTCCACGGCTGGACATAGGCCTCTTGCATGGACTTGCAAACACAACGGTCTCAGTCCCTGCATTCCGCTCTATGTCCTCCGTCCACCCAGGGATGCGTGAACCAGCTCTGCACTTCGGTGCGGGGTCGCCATTCCAACACCTTGAGACCCCAACGTCCATCGGCTCTACAAACTATGTGCCATGCCTATTGCCACTTCAGCTTTGCGACATATCAGTGACATAAGAATGAAATTTCGCATCATATTTTTCGCATGTCGGGTTACACTTACAGTATGCATTATTAGTAGGGGTTAAATCATCGGCGCTCGGCATATGAAAATTAAAATCTTATATTTTACATGATAATTTCACTTGCATCGTATCGTGGTTTCAATAACCACACATTATTTTTATAATATATTTTCTTCCCTAGACGCAGGTCAAATATTCAAATAGGTCAAGTAATTTTTAGTTTTAGCAAAATTCATCATCATCCATCGTTATGATGCCCCATAATATATTTAAATCCTTTGTTCTTGGACAATAATCACTACGGATTACGTCATACATCAATACTAATTTAAATTTTAATCTGATTCGGCGACTCCCATGTACGTACGTATATCCATACGCGGATATGGGTATATATATGGGAGTCTTCTAAAAGGTTAATCCACATCTTCTAAAGGGTTAAGTTATTACCTTCGTCTATTAGCCTTAGTTTTTATTATAAAACGTTGTAAGGCTTCAAAAGTTTGTACAGAAATGTTGTCTCATCTTGTAGAATAAAATATTTGGCGTTTAAGAAGGATTTGTGAAATAATCACGTTAGCGTGTGTGAATATGCGGCCTGCGCCATCTACTGACAGCCAGCAGTATTAACTGAAACTTATTCATATACTTATTTGCGTCCGACTTGATATTTCGTGTAGTTTTGTTTGCTTTGTGAGTGACTAACGGCTACCCGTAACTTTGTCGTTTGTGTTGTTGGTCAAAAATTTCAACGAATTATGTCATTCATAAAAACTAATTTAATCTTCGAATATCATCTGTTGTATGCTTGTAATTCGTAGTTCTGGGATTAACACTGAGACAGGCATCATGTTCTTCAACATTTTCTACCGCTAATTGTCTTCAATTGATTCTCTGTCTTGTATAGATTGATCACGCCACTTTTGATGCATGATTGTGCCAGAATTATCATTTCACCGCCGCCTCCACCATGCATTATAATTTCATTTAATATTGTTTGAGTGGGTTTTCGTTGCTGTCGAGAAGTTAATGACAGCGCGATGTTCGATGTGATCCCCGATTGCAATGTAATCAATCAATATGTACATCATCAATACTACATATAAATAAAATTTAAGTGTTTGTGTGTATTTCAGGGTATTTTCTCAAATACTACTTTTTATCCCGGAAAAATCTATACTTTCCGCGGGATTTCTGTAAAACTGAAATGCACGTTGACGAATCACGGGAGTCAGCAAGTAAATAAATAAATGTTTTCCTATTCACAGCCCAGCTGGTTGCGGTCGAAAGAGTTCTGGGACAAAAAGTTCGAGGATCGCTACGAGCTGCTGCGGATGGATCGCCAACGCCTGAAGCTCAAGGTGAGACTGACACTGGCTATACTTGGCAAGTTCATTGATGACACTTCTATGATATGCGGGCGACGGGAGGGGAAGGACTGCGCAGGTTTGAAGTCGTGCGTGCGGAGCATCGCTCCTGGCCCCCGCTGACCATCGGGAGTGCTTAAAGGTTCCTCCTCGTGTGACCGAATGGACACGTGTCTTTGAGGAGATACCACAATATACTTCCGTAGGATTTACCATGAGAATTCTATAGAATTCAACATCTGAGCACACTGACTCCACGTAGTCTTGTTTTACCTACCCCTAGTGCAGTTAGCAGGGTTGACTGCGATCTCAGAAATTGTTAAATGAGGATGGCGGTACGTGTATGCTGGTGGGGTGGTAACTAGCCACGACCGACGCCTACCACCAGACCTGAGTTAATTTAGGAAATATAAAATCCTAAACTGACCCGAGCTGGATATCGAACCCATGACCTCGCTGTTGAAAACCACATCACTACCAACTGCGCCAGAGAGGTCGTCAAAATCAGAAACGACAGATCCTCGTATTCGGCTCTTCACACAAGTGTGACTTCCAGGTGATCGTGGTGCCGCACTCGCACAACGACCCCGGCTGGCTCAAGACGTTCGAGCAGTACTTCGAGACCAAGACCAACCACATCATCAACAATATCGTGCACAAGTTGAACCAGCACCTCAACATGACCTTCATCTGGTCGGAGATATCCTTCCTGCACGCATGGTGGGAGCGCGCGCACCCGGTCAAACGCAAAGTAAGCTATACCTACTACCATCATTATCATTATTAACAGCTCAGAAACGTCTGCTGGGCATAAGCCTCTTGCAAATGCTTCCAACGCCACGTTCTCGAGCAGCCAGCATACAGCGGCTTCCTGCAACCCGCTTGATGTTCTCAAGGTCGGCATTCCAGCACCTTGGGACCCAAACGTCCATCGGCTCTTTAAACTGTGTGCCCTACATATTGCCTTTTCAGCTCAGCTCAGCTATGACAGTGACTTTTGTACTTTTGCCTGTCATGTCTCGGATCCGTAGTTCATCACTGGCAACACGCACTACTTTACGAAAGATAGATAAGAGAGATAGAAGTAGCTCGACAAGTCTATCTATGCGAATCCCTTAATGTAATATAACCCCATGGGGTTGTTGCTTTCATCTGATTCTATATTAATGGGACTGCAGCAGCGTCTTTTGCAGATCGGATAGATATTGATATTAATGAATTAACATTATCAGTCTTACCCGCCAACCCGATTTAATATAAAAGAGTCCCTTATTAGTATATTTAAATGAGTACAACGATTATCCCTACTCCATTCCGCGGAAGTCTTGTTTCATCACTCGTTGTTGAACGTATCCTCACGACTTTACACAACTTGCAATACAGAAGTAAACTTGTAAAGATAGAAAGTGCATCGAATAAAGCTTGCAATAAAGTTTTGTCGCTCCCGCCCTACAGTGACGAGCGAGCACTGCAGGCGCCATCTGTAGCATGAATGTTACAACGGAAACGAATCAAGTGGCCGCGTCTCGGTACGAGTCTGTTCAATTAAAACGTGGTTCGTTTACAGGATACGGTTCGAGCTTCGCTACATCTGAACGGAGTTGCAGATGGCGTGCAACGCAGAACTTGTTGCATCTTTTAGTAATTATCGGACTATTACGCCAACTGTAATAGTCCGGTATCTGTAGAACATTTTTTACAACTGATTACTATCAAGTGAATTTTTCATAGCTACATCTCGATGAGACGATCAACTTATTTTTACGTAAATTCTCGATTCTGGTAGGTAACTGAGCTACCAGGAAATTTAAATTTCTGAGCGGGAACGAGATAATGTACCACGCAATTTGTAGGACATTATGGCTGTTAAGTTGTATAACTATTCATTAATCAACGTTAGTAACGAGTTTATTAAAAGTTGTTACCAGCCAGATGTTTTTTTAATGTTACTTAATTAATAGTTGAGTAGGGAAGGGTAAAGGTAAGAAAGAAGCGCATATAAGTGAAACCGAAGCTTGACCAGGTCCGCTAGTTAATAAATACAAACACAAAATACAATAAGACGAACAACCTTAACCCGCATACTACCGCGGCCACTCAAACAAACCGTGCCATGTAATGCCTCTACATCTCCTTTCTTTTCATTTTACGTGCTTTTGCTAATTAAAATTAAATAAGGGTCATTGTTAGATATCCGTGGATGGTCTTTAAATTTTAATAAAAATATATAAAATATTTTATTTTGCTAACATAATTATTATAAACTGCAACCTTCTTTTAAGAGTCGTATCTACTTCTGTGTCAAAACCAGCGGAAAGCTTTACTCTTCTTTATTTTAATTTAATTTTTGAAGCTATTTTCAGAATTAGCCCCCTATTCTGACGAAACTATATCGAGAAACTCGCAGTGAATCGCTCAACGCAGACTACAGAGTCGTGCAAGTCATCTACTAATGTGATGTTGATCTTAGATTTGCCAGATGACGTCACGAATAACTTGAATGACTTTTAAATCTTACGTTTGTCCTTTACAGTCCTTCAAGAAGCTTGTCATTGATGGACGGCTCGAGATCACCGCCGGCGGCTGGGTCATGCCGGACGAGGCGTGCACTCACATCTACGCTCTCGTCGACCAGTTCATTGAAGGTACCGTCTCGACACCTCCCCTGTCCTCGTCCCTTAACATTAGGTGTGATCGCACTCAAGGGCTCACATGTCATTCAATAAAAAAAAATATTCTGTTTATTTACAACATTTTTTCTTTCAGGCCACAACTGGGTGATGACTAACCTGGGGGTAGCCCCCAAGACGGGCTGGTCCATAGATCCGTTCGGCCACGGCCCCACCGTGCCGCACCTTCTGGAGCAGAGCGGGCTGGAGGGCACCATCATACAGCGGATCCACTACGCCTGGAAGCAGTGGCTCGCGCAGCGCCAGATCGAGGAGTTCTACTGGGTCACCGGCTGGGAGCACGAAGAGCCCTCCATGATAGTCCACAACATGCCCTTCGACATCTACTCGATCAAGTCGACGTGCGGCCCGCACCCCGCCGTGTGCGTCGGCTTCGACTTCCGCAAGATCCCCGGCGAGTACACCGAGTACACCGCCAAGTACGAGGAGATCACCGAGCGCAACTTGCCGGGCAAGGCGCGCGCGCTCGTGGAGCAGTACCGGCGCATCGGCTCGCTCACGCCGCACAACGTGGTGCTGGTCCCGCTGGGCGACGACTTCCGCTACGAGCACGGCGTCGAGTTCGACGCGCAGTACGCCAACTACATGAAGATGTTCGCCTACATCAACAGCCACAGCGACCTGCACGCCGAAGTCTCCTTCGGCACCCCGGCCGACTACTTCACCGCTGTCCGCGAGCGGCACAACGACGTACCGACGCTCAAGGGCGACTTCTTCGTCTACTCCGACATCTTCAGCGAGGGCAAGCCCGCCTACTGGTCTGGGTACTACACCACGCGGCCCTACCTCAAGATCCTGGCGCGCCAGTTCGAGCACCAGTTGCGCAGCGCCGAGATCCTCTTCACGCTGGCGTGGAACAGTCTCGCACAAGGCGGCCACGACGGCGAAACGTGCCGCCGCCGGTTGGACAAGTCCTATGAGCAGTTGGTGGCCGCGCGCAGGAGCCTGGGGCTCTTCCAGCACCACGATGCCATCACCGGCACATCCAAGGCCAACGTCATGAGCGATTACGGAACCAAAATCATTACGAGCGTCTACCACTGTGTTCGTCTCCAGGAGACCGCGCTCGGCGCTCTCATGCTGCCGGAGCACGCGCACGCGCCGCAGGGCGTGCTGCAGAGCGAGACGGAGTGGGAGGCGTACGGGGAGCCGCCGCGCCGCCTGCGCGTGTCGCTCGTCGACAGGAAGAGAGTAGTCGTGTTCAACTCGCTCGCCGAGGAACGCGTCGAGGTGGTGACGCTGCGTTCCAACACGACCGACGTCCGAGTGTTCGACACGCGCCGACGCGAATACGTGCCGTCGCAGGTGGCACCCATCGTGGACGTGCGCGAGGACGGGCGACGCGTGCTCAGCGATCTGGAATTCGAGGTGGCGTTTGTCGCCACTCTGCCGCCGCTGGCTGCCGTGACCTTCGCGCTGGAGGAGCACGTCGACACGTCGCGCCTCTGCGCCGTGTACTGCGACGGTTGCGACGCACGCTCTGACGGCAAGCCGCACCGCTACCCCGTGCAGAAGATGAAACCCGGCGATGTGCAAATCGAGAACTCGGCGCTGAAGCTGCTGGTCGACCGCAACAGCGGCCTGCTGCGACAGGTGCAACGCAAGGACTCGCGTCACAGGAACGTCGTCGAGGTGCAGTTTGGCGCGTACCGCAGCGCGCAGCGGCACTCGGGCGCCTACCTGTTCATGCCGGATTACGACGACCCCGAGCGCGAGGACGTGCTGGCCGAGTACACCAGCGGACGCGCGGACGAACGTATCATAATACTGGCGGGGCCCGTGTTCACCGAGATCTCCACCGCGTACCTGCCCTTCCTCGTGCACACCGTGCGACTGTACTCCGTACCGGGCACGCCGCTCGAGCGCGGCGTGCAGATAGAGAACCTCGTCGACTTCGAGAGCCCGCCCAAGAACCGCGAGACCGAACTGTTCATGCGCGTGCAAACCGACCTGCAGAACGGTGAGGTGCCAGAGTTCTACACCGACCAGAACGGCTTCCACTACCAGAAGAGAGTGAAGGTGGGCAAGCTGGGCGTGGAGGCCAACTACTACCCGCTGACGACGATGGCGTGGCTGCAGGACGAGCGCACGCGGCTGACGTACGTGACGGACCACGCGCAGGGCGCGGCGGCCTACGAGCCCGGCCGCCTGGAGGTGATGCTGGACCGGCGCACGCTGTACGACGACCACCGCGGCGTGGGCGAGGGCGTGGTGGACAACAAGCCGACGCTGCTGCGCAACTGGCTGCTGCTGGAGCCGCTGGCGCCCGCGCCCGAGCCCGCCTACGAGCTGCCGTCGCGCACGGCGGAGCGCCTCAGCCGCGCGCTCAACTACCCCGCGGGCGTGTTTCTGGTGGACTCCGGCGAGGGCGAGGTGGCGGTGCGCTCGCACGGCGCGTTCTCCCGCGGCTTCCCGCCGGCGCTGCACGTGCTCAACCTGCGCACGGTGTCCGAGGACGCGCCGGAGCAGGCGCCGAGTCGCGAAGCTTACCTGGTGCTGCACCGACCCGGCACCAGCTGCTCCGTGGGCGACGCGAGCGGTGCCTCCTCGCGCTTCACGGCGGACAGCGCGTTCGGGAACCTGCGCCTCGCCAACGTGACCGCCGTGAGCCTCACCGGCCTGCGCCGGCGCAAGTCGCTGGCGGGCCTGCGGGACATCGAACTGAAGCCGATGGAACTGAAGACTTACAGGATCCGATTCTAAACAACACGATCGATCGCATGTAACAGATTTATATGTATATTTATTCAACGGTTTACCATTTTAGGAAACTGCGTAGACGCTCAATTAGAGTGTCATTAGTGATAGGGGCCTGAAATAGCCGAACTTTTCTCTAGTAAAACCGAAATTGTGGTTTTTTAAAAAAGTATTTTATAAGCGATCTAATCGCGTAAAAGCTAATGAAGCTTCGCTTTGGCGCGCGTTTACGCAGTATCGCTACGACTGAATGCACTCAAATTAAAATGTAATTCCCGTACTCGTAGGAAAAGTGGAAACCGGAAGGGCTTTTCAGACTATTTTATGCTGTAATAGTCATACATACATTTAATATGTATGATATAAATTTTCAAAATGATGTGTAAAACAATATATCGATCTATATATATTCTTAGAGATATCCAATCCGACTCTTAAATACATCGAAATAGGAGCTCCTTTTGAAGTACTATCGCCACACATATTTAATAAGCAGAATCGTCGTGGTTCACTGTAAGGTAGATACCTTATTAGTGCGTCTCTTTGCGTCGTCACAGTGCAAGAGCATGCACACAAATGAAACCTGTCCAATCCCGGGTTGGCTGGCTGGATTGAGGATTTCTTAATTGATCCAGGTCTGGCTGGTGGGAGGCTTCGTCGTACCGCCAAGCAATTTAGTGTTCCGGTACGATGTGTAGAAACCGAAAGGGGTTGTGGATTTTCATCCTCCTACTAACAAGTTAGCCCGCTTCCGTCTTAGGTTGCATCATCACTCACCATCAGGTGAGATTGTAGGCTTGCTTTAAAAATTAAAAAAAAAAAACAATTCGAACACTGTCTGTCGTAGCAACGGAGCTCCGTTGCAACATCGCTGCGACGATGCAACGCATTAATGTGGCATGTCATTATGTCGTGTCAACGCCCCGTTCACTTGCGAATAACGTATCCGCGCGCCAAACACTGTTAACGTAATAAAATGACAATTATTCGCTTCAACATTAACAAAGCGATAGAAAGAAACAAAAAACTGAAAAATACAAAAATATATTTAAAATCTACTAAGTTCAAAATTTTGTATGCGATTTACAAAACTTAGCGTATTATGTACGTAATATCTTATCCCTTTTTCAAAAGGACGTTTCTTTTCGAGACAGCATTACGTATCTGCCTCAGGACCAAAATATTACTGACGTGACGAATTTCAATAACGACAAACTAGTAGAATCTCTTATAGTAATAGGGATTCTTTTTTTATTAGAAATAGAGCTACAATAATAAAGGTTTAAGTTACTTATTGATCTCAATGCGTTACGGTCGAGTGTATGTCGGTATAAGCATCGAGTAAGTTAAGATTTAATCGCTTAAAATATATTCAGTTGTATGTTTGATGAATACAAGTATAGACCCCGGCAAGTAAGTTGAACCAAATGGCTGTTCCATAACCACGGACCATCTGCTCAGGTACAAAAAATCAAAATAAACAAAAAACAATACGGTGGAACAACCGCAACTGAAATGTGTGTTTGTTACATCAAAGGTTGCAGCAATCACAGCTGAAATGTGTGTTTGTTACATCAAAGGTTGCAGCAATCACAGCTGAAATGTGTGTTTGTTACATCAAAGGTTGCAGCAATCACAGCTGAAATGTGTGTTTGTTACATCAAAGGTTGCAGCAATCACAGCTGAAATGTGTGTTTGTTACATCAAAGGTTGCAGCAATCACAGCTGAAATGTGTGTTTGTTACATCAAAGGTTGCAGCAATCACAGCTGAAATGTGTGTTTGTTACATCAAAGGTTGCAGCAATCACAGCTGAAACGTGTGTTTGTTACATCAAAGGTTGCAGCAATCACAGCTGAAATGTGTGTTTGTTACATCAAAGGTTGCAGCAATCACAGCTGAAATGTGTGTTTGTTACATCAAAGGTTGCAGCAATCACAGCTGAAATGTGTGTTTGTTACATCAAAGGTTGCAGCAATCACAGCTGAAACGTGTGTTTGTTACATCAAAGGTTGCAGCAATCACAGCTGAAATGTGTGTTTGTTACATCAAAGGTTGCAGCAATCACAGCTGAAACGTGTGTTTGTTACATCAAAGGTTGCAGCAATCACAGCTAAAATGTATGTGATTTTTACATCAAAGGTTGCAGCAATCACAGCTAAAATGTGTGTGATGTTGTTATTGTGATCAATCATATCTTATATGTTTGTTACATCAATGGCTGCAGCAATTACAGCAGAAATGATAAGCAATGTAAAGTTACTTTTTATGATTAATTATATATTATTGTAATATTAATTTAAAATTTAGTTTATTATCATTAGATTATATATTTTTAAAAGTTTATAATATTGTATATATATGTACATAAAACTTAAGCCGGTGGTCAAGGCTCCTGAGCGAGGAGCCTCGTCTCAATACACGTCGTTTCATGGACTACCTTCGGTATAAGTATTCACCATTAGTAGGATAAATACACCCAGTGAGAAAAGACGATCTTTCATAATACGGTAGTTTCTCGACGTGATGACTTTATCCATAATTTCACCAACAAATCCCTCGGTTTTCCCAAAGAGGTCACCAAATCGCTACCAAGTTCTCGACATTCCACAAGAAATCACGTTCTCCTTAAATGGAGATATCTACGTCATGGCGAACGCAGGTTGTGCATTATGACGTCAACACAGTTAGGTCGACGGGGTTAACCCGGAAAATGCTTCCTTGCCCGGTTGCGTCACGGGGGATCTGGTTTCCCCGGTACTTCTTTCAAACCGCTCCCAGGGTTGAGGCCTTTTTATCGGTCCCCCGCGGACTGCGATTCCTCGCTATCCTGCGTCGGGGCTGTGTCGAGTTCGGTATTGTTAACATGCCATAACACATTCATAGCACATTATGTAGGGCGCCAACGTTGCTAAATCCCAACTTATTTGAAGTTAGTAAAGTTCCTAATTTAGGCGTAGGCTCAGTATAATCGGAGGAAGTACACAGCACGTCGCCTCGCGTGCGCTTGCGTGCCGCGGCGTGTACGCTTGTTCGCCCAGCACCGCGCGCGTGCGCTGCATGGGCGCGGCGCTCCCTCGGCGTGCAACGTTCCTTGGGCCCTTACGCCGCGACGACGCTTCGCTGCACGTAGTGATGACTGCTCTGTACGACCCTCCCCACCCAAGACATCAAATCCCAAAATAGTTGCGACAGTTGTCGGTTTAAATATAGAATCCTCAATATCTCCACGGCAAGGCGGACTCACACAAAGGTCGTAGGGGTTCGATAACAACCCCCCCCCCCCCATTCATTGGTCATAAAAAAGATATTATGGCAAATAGTATAAATTATTATTAGTTAAGAATTTTACATTTACGGTTTTTTTGTTAATTAACTCCAAAGAAATTTATTTTTAAGCTTTCATCACGCGGTACGGTACATTTTATAGGTGATAGTTTAAGTTCAAAGGTTTTAGAGATATAGTTTCGGGAGTTTATTATTTTAAAATTAATAAGAATTTGGTACAAAGATAAGTTCACTGAACGATAAAAACACAGAGCAAACTAGCACACATTGTAACAATTAATAATATTAATTGGTAAAATGTGTGCTTGTTTTAAATGTATCAAACCTGTATAGTGCATATCACATTCATATGTTACGTCACAATTAACAATGTGGATGTTTTTGAACCTTAAAGCTATACTCCGACAACTACAAAATAACAAAGAATGGTGAGCTTATCACCATTGTACATTGTGATTACATACTTTAGGCTTAGTTTGTTTAATTTATATTTATTGATTAATTATAATTGTATCCTATAAAAATCTCATTTGTGAATGTGTTTTTGTTTTTATTCCATAATTTAATTGTAGACCGTAATATATAAGGACTCAGAGTATATTAATGTAGTACAAATTATACAAGTATATCTTTCAGCAATGTAATAAATGAAGTCAATCTGCACCCCGAGTGACGTAGTGACCGAATGATCTACATGCACAACTTAATAATATTATGATTCACTACTGCAACACTAACTGTTATTTTCAATTCATAATATAACCACTGTTATATAAAACCGACACATTGTATATATTTTACTATAATAATAATTTAAATATATTTTGAGTTGCATTTTGTGATAAATCACTGTTGTAAAAATTAATAATATTAACTATTGTATTGTATAGGTGACTGGTAGCCGACAACATCACAGATGCCAAGCACTCGACAGTTCCATGCTATAGCTTGGCAAATTCGTTCGTAACACTGCCTATGGTCCGCGGAGGCCGGGGGGATGTGTTTGCGATGCCCTCGCATACCCGCACACTCAACTTCACAGTCCTGTCCCCCTGTCGCCCGCTTATCATGGGAGTGTCTAATTTGCCAAGCTCCAGTCATCTATGCGCATAACATCTGACCGACAATATGTCAGTCCCGAGGCGAATACTGTACTCATTTACTGCGTTATGTATTATTTAAGTTTAATGTATAGGGAGGTGACGGAGATGCGTTCGGTTATTTAATAAATAATAATAATGTACATGTTTTATGTTCGAGAAATAAATGTGTAGTTGAAAATAAAAGCATTGAGAATATTTAAAGATATTTTATTTATTAAGAGTATGTTACAAAAGTGAGAGATGAGCCTCTCTTCTACACTGGCAGCACGGACGGACAGACGGATTCTAATAAAACGCTCTGCAATCTTAATGTGCATATCTTTTAATATTTAAACTCTGTTTGCTATACAAATCAAAGTATCAATAGTTCATTTGTTTTATTATAATCATTATTTAAGTTATACATGACGGAATAAAAAAATGTATTCAAATATAATTATGCCGAAGCATATTATTTAAATCGTAGTGTAATCTGTGGTACTGGAACCTGTGTAATTTTAGAAATTGTAAATTCCCAAATTGACACACATTAATGGAACCATAGACATTGCTGTAGTAAATCCACAGGATCTTCATCCGATTGGATCCCAGACATTGATTCACTATTATGCTAACAAAGTAAAAAATGTTTATTCTTTCAACAAAAATTATATGAGGTGATAAAAGAATCTACAAAAACAAACATGCCTTTAGATTGTTTTGACTGTCCGTTCGCGCTAAATTAAACTACCCAACGAGTTTCGTTTTGAGTACAGGTGAAAACGAATTCAGGCAACATTCACATGAGCTCTTGGTCCGTTTCATCAACACCGGATCTCAAAAAAAAGCAATTTTACACGGACGGAGTCACTGGTGTCCGCTTACACAAACTAAAACAGAAGGCTTTCTACAGCAACCATACAATAACATTTTCACATTTGTAAACAACTTAACACGAGAAGTTTTCTTACAGCTATGACAAAATGTACAGGGGTTAAACTCTGCGCTGAGCTTTTTGGGAGATGAGTCATTTGTGTGTTGCGTTGCGTAGACGCAACGTATCGACGCACGGACCCAGTCAGTCACAACAATGGATCGACAAGTGTAACACTGCGTCGTAGCAATGATTTAAAGATCGTAGCTCATTAGACCCACCCGGGACCCGACCCGCACCACCTCGCCTCCAGTGGTTAGTATTCTTCGTATGGAATCAACTCAGTACAATTAACGGATCACCTCGATCGCGAGGTATCCACGCACGATGCGAGTGGACCACTCGATGATAGCTCGCAGTTGACATGCTTGCCTCGCGTGAACCGCGAGTTGGCAACGCGTGGTCCACGTGTCGACGACAAGTGGACGCCTAGCGACGAGGCCGGGTGGGTCTAATGAGCTATGACTTGAGATATGTGACATATACCTTTATGTGGCATTTCATTTAAAATATAAAATATATGAAAGACGCAACGCACGATGAAGCATCTCCCTAACGAAGCTCGTAAATGGAAACACAATCATTTAGTTTTTCAAGTAAGGTAACAAAAGTATGTACTCAAGTGCTCGCCTGATGTGCTCAAGTGCTCGCCTGTAGTACTGACCGTAGTCACAGGCCGCTTGGTAATTACTTAGTGACGGACATGGATTTTTAAAACAGATTTTATAGAAGCCTTTGAATGGGTTACAAAAAGAATGAAAACAAAATTGTTTTAAAATGGGATTTTTTATCTTTTTTATTATTCTTTACAAGTTAGCCCTTAAATACAATCTCACCTGATGGTAAGTGATGATATTTAAGAAGCGGGCTAACTTGTTAGGAGGTCGAAAATCCACACTCCTTTCGGTTTCTATACGTCATCGTACCCGAATGCTAAATCGCTTGGCAGTACGACTTAGCCGGTAGGGTGGTAACAAGCCACGACAGAAGCCTCCCACCAGCCAGACCTGGACCAATTAAGAAAACCTCAATCGCCCCAGCTCCATATTGTAAATCCACCAAGCATATTGCTGCGCCTCGGAGGCCATCAAAAATTATATCTATTATTATTATATCTTTTGTATTATTAATAATGAAATAATTGGAATCGAGAATCTAACAATAAATGTGGCTGTGGTAAATTTGGTGAACATAGATGAAGTAAGTAATCAAATATTCTGTGTAACAAATCTGAGGAATGTGTTTGTTAGACTGTCTAAGACTTACACGTGTGCACATCAATTCGAATTTGTAGTAGTTTGTACTATAAGGACACAAAATATATTTACTGGTGTTTAATATCAAATTCGATGTGTAAGTTTACCTCGTCATTTTTAAAAAAGTGACAGACAATTATTCTGGTGAATTGGTGTGATGCAACTACAAAGCTAATTCCTCGGACTGGAGAGTCGCTACGCACGCCCACCTTTCATTCCTCTAGCCCCCATGATACCTTACTTTTTACTTCTGTGCAATAAAAGACAGCTCTATAGATTCGTGCCGGTACTTGTACTACTATTATGAAACACAGCGTGAATATTTATTTCAGTTACCAAGTAAATAGGCACTTGGTAACTACACAAAGGCAGCACAGGCGAAGTAATGGCGAGCACAGAATACAACAACAAAACAATTACAATGTGATAACTCAATGATTTTGGATACGAGTGTACAATCTATTTATAATATTTATTTCATAATTGTGTATGAAAAATATACTTATAATATAATATATACTATAAACCCACTCTTAGAAGTAAAGGACTAAGGAGTTATTTCTTCTTGATGCGACTCGCGATCCACTCCAAGCCCAAATGCAATCTAAAAAACACAAACAAACTTAATCAGTTTTAAGTATACCAGCTTTTTGCATTTTGTAATAAGTTAATTTTTGCATAAACTTGTACCCTAGGGATCAATATGAAGATAAACTAAAGAAGGAATTAATATGTTCGAATAGTTAAAAACCTTATACTAGCCCTTGGTGTCCTATGATACATAACAGAAAACTGCAAACCTGTAGAACTAGCACACAAAATAACTTTTGTTAGTCTCGTTAACAACGCTGACACGAACCTTTTGTCCGTGAGAGTGCAGCACGCCTGGATGTGCCACGGATGCTGCTTGATGGACATCAAGGCCAGCTGCTCTGATATCTCGGCCGCCTTCATAGAGCCTGACACGTCCTGACATATTATAAACAACGGCTGACACGAACCCTTCGCCGGAGAGAGCGCAGCACGCCTGGATGTGCCACGGATGCTGCTTGATGGACATCAAGGCCAGCTGCTCTGATATCTCGGCCGCCTTCATAGAGCCTGACACATCCTGACATATTATAAACAACGGCTGACACGAACCCTTCGCCGGAGAGCGCAGCACGCCTGGATGTGCCATAGACGCTTTTGATGGACGTCAGGGCCAGCTGCTCTGATATCTCGGCCGCCTTCATAGAGCCTGACACGTCCTGACATATTATAAACAACAGCTGACACGAACCCTTCGCCGGAGAGAGCGCAGCACGCCTGGATGTGCCACGGATGCTGCTTGATGGACGTCAAGGCCAGCTGCTCTGATATCTCGGCCGCCTTCATAGAGCCTGACACGTCCTGACATATTATAAACAACGGCTGACACGAACCCTTCGCCGGAGAGAGCGCAGCATGCCTGGATGTGCCATAGACGCTTTTGATGGACGTCAGGGCCAGCTGCTCTGATATCTCGGCCGCCTTCATAGAGCCTGACACGTCCTGACATATGTAAACAACGGCTTACACGAACCCTTCGCCGGAGAGAGCGCAGCACGCCTGGATGTGCCATAGACGCTTTTGATGGACGTCAGGACCAGCTGCTCTGATATCTCGGCCGCCTTCATAGAGCCTGACACGTCCTGACATATGTAAACAACGGCTTACACGAACCCTTCGCCGGAGAGAGCGCAGCACGCCTGGATGTGCCATAGACGCTTTTGATGGACGTCAGGGCCAGCTGCTCTGATATCTCGGCCGCCCTCATAGAGCCTGACACGTCCTGACATATTATAAACAACGACTGACACATACCCTTCGCCGGTGAGAGCGCAGCACGCCTGGATGTGCCACGGATGCTGCTTGATGGACGTCAGGGCTAGCTGTTCCGATATCTCGGCCGCCGTCATGGAGCCTTTCACGTCCTGAAACATGACCATTGATTGAAGTATTATAAATAACAAGCAGACACACGCGGTTCAGTGTCTTACTAATCCCGCAGAAACCATTTCGTTTATTTTCCGGGATTTTAGCCTAGCCTCCAAGGTCCAATTTAAGCTGTAAGTAGAAAACTATTGCCTATAAACATAGTAGCACTTTGCAAGAAACATGTCAAACTACAAAAGTCCTGAGGCCATCAACTTGAGACACCTTAGCCTCATAATAGTGAATAGAATAGACAAGCTCCTACCAGAACATGGGGGCCTCTCAGAACACTAGTACGGTTTCAGGCAAGGCCGATCTACACTAATGGTTATCTAGAAGGTGGTAGAAACCGCTGCAGTGGCGGGGCAGAGCACACGCAGGACCAGAAGGCTATGTGCTCTAATATGTCACGACGACAGAAACGCGTTTAATTCTGCTACTTGGAAGGATTTTTTCTTAGAAATAAGAAAAAGAGGTCTACCGGGTTACATACAAAACCTCTTAAGTAGCTATCTAGAGGACAGAAGTATAATCGTCAAAGACAATAAGGGAGTGATAGAGGTAATAACTATCTGTAGCGGGGTTCCACGGACAATGACGGCGTTTACTCGCTTGAGCAAGAAGAAGGGGTACAAGTATTGGGCTTCGCGGACGATCTTTCCATCGTGGTGATAGCTAAAACAGAAATAAGCCTCATGTCTCGGGCAAACAGGGCGCCCTGGCCCCGCGTTATCAACCCATATACGGCTCACTGCTGAGCGCGAATCTCCTCTCAGAATGAGAGGGGTTAGGCCAATAGTCCACCACGCTGGCCCAATGCGGATTGGCAGACTTCACACACGCAGAGAATTAAGAAATTCTCTGGTATGCAGGTTTCCTCACGATGTTTTCCTGCACCGTTTGAGACACGTGATATTTAATTTCTTAAAATGCACACAACTGAAAAGTTGGAGGTTCGAACCCACACCCTCCGGAATCGGAGGCAGAGGTCATATCCACTGGGCTATCATGGCTCTATTCACAGCTCATATATCGCGGAGTGTTTAATACCTACCTCTTCGCCATTTCAAAGGCTTTGCTTGAACAATGCTACTTCTGCGGAGAAGAGGACAGTCCGAGGCATGCTCTATTTGAATGCCCGGGATGTGCAGACGTGACAGCAGAAGCCCAGGCAGCAGGAGAGTTTAATGTGCAAACTCTTGTTGCTCGCATGTTAGCGTGCGAAGACGAATGGCACAAATGCGCTAACACGCTTCGAACAATAATGGTTCGGAGGGAAACGAGAGAAAGACAAGAGAAAAAGGAACGCGAGGAATGATAACTGATCGGTCAGCAATAAGCATGACGGCAGTACTTCCAAAGAAAAGAACAATTTTTATAGCACACTTTACAACATAGCATTGCACAAACATAAAGTCTTAAGCCCGAAAACGTAAAGACAATTTACATTCTTAATGTTGTCTCGTTGGTCTTAATATTAGAAGTATAGTCTTATTCTGAAGTCGGTTTACTCACATGGATCTTGAATTGTAATTATCTTAATTTATGTAATATTTGAATGTTATCAGCAAACATGTTTGAAGACATGTGACGTCAGAGCAAATGTTTACACAAGTGGCGTTTATAAATTGTTATTTTACGCCAGTTAGAGCATGGTCTAGAACCTTGAGTACAAGGTGAATCAGATCCATTTTTGTGGTTTGAGTTTGTCTGGGCTAAATCCCTTGAACAGCTAAAACGATTTTAATGGTACTTTCACTGAAATATAGAGGAGGTTCGAGCAAAAGCTTCGAGTATCGAGCAAAATGTAAGGTACTTTTTATCTCAGAATTCCTCCAAGACCGGAATTTACCGTGGGCTAATGAGAACTGCTCAGATAGATAAGAAATATCCAATTAGTTTTATATAAACTACACTTAATCATCAATACATCAATATTCGCATCAATACATATAAATAAAACTAAAGTGTCTGTCTGCAATTTCAAAATAACTATGTTTTCTCAAGTTTTTCTTTTGTTTTTTTTAATCTATACTGCAGCTGTTGATCCACAGCATGCAAAGCAGCCTAGTGGTACATAGCAAAGGTAGCAGTTTTGACTTCAACTTCTATGGATCAAACCGAAATTTATGGTAGCCGAAATATCGACACCCAGGAGATCTATATCTCATATCTTAGTAATTGAACTCAAAAGGTATGATTATTGATATAAAGTAACAAGGCCTCTCATAATGGGCAATAAATTCACACAATTTAATTAAGGGGCCCTTTTCTATTCTTAGTGACTTTTAGTTGATAACACTTCCTTATTTTTAAGACTACAAATAGCTTTGATAATGAACCATATCACATGTGGTGGTTCATTGCCATGCGATAAAATGGGAATTATGTGATTATAAAAAACTAAACGACTGTTACCGAGTGTTATAAAGATAGATTAGTTGATTTATGATAAAAAGAAAAATATTCAAAAAGGCAGAATTCCAGTTTTTCTGGAAAGTGTCTTTGGATTGTAAGCTTCAGTAGGGTCCACATACAGATACCCTAACAGTAAACTTAGGTCAGCTTCGCACGACTGCTGCAGAGCCACTGCCCATCCCTCGAGTCTATTCCCACCCAATCCCCTTCAACCCGAGGAAGATAGCTCACCTGTTTGTTCGCAAACACGAGCAGGCCTGCCCTGCTGAGCTCTTCGTGCGTCAGCATGCGGTGCAGCTCCTCGCGACTGATGCTGAGCCGCTGTCGGTCCGTCGAGTCTATCACCATTATCACAAACTGAAACAGGTCAATGAAATAGCTCAGAGATTGTAGGAGTCTTCTTCTTGAACTTGGTTCTTTCTTAAAAAAACATATTTTTAAAGTCAAATATCACAGCAAAAATAAACACGCATAGCAAGCCTAGTACAATAAATACTTTAATAAAAGATAATTTAGCTCAGAGTTATGGTCAGCGGGCAAAAACGCACATTGCAAGAACTTCACTAGGACTGCCGCACAGGAAACTATTAGGATTTGATTATTTTTTTTTATTATAAACTATTAAAATATATTATGTGTCACCCAACTCAGAAGACAATTCAGCATAGTATGTTGCAGGAACTTCACTAGGCACACAAATGTCGCACAGCAAATAAAAGAATTTTGAAAACAACTTTCTGCGTATATGTTTAACACCTATCTCAAGGGACAATTCAGGTCAGGGTTTGAGCAACCAGCAACACAGCACTTGTCAAGTGTGTCCTATAAGTTTGCTGTGCGGCAGACCTTCACTAGAAGGACTGCCGCACAGCAAACTTATAGGATTTTTTAATTATTATTAATTAACTTTTACTTTCTGTACACATGTTTGTGTACAGAAAGTAAAAGTGACAACTTGAGTGCTTAACACAACAGACTTTTGTTTCTAAGTCACAAAATAAAGTCTCAAACAAAATATTTACTGCTACTACTTTGTTAGATAAAGCATAACTTTTAATTATGATTTACCAGCAAACAGTTATTTACTTTTTAAATTACAACTCAAAAATATAGTTTTACATTACGCTAGCCACACACAATAAATTTTACAGTCACCTTAAGTATCTTAGCAGTGAAAAATGTCAAAATATGGTAATGGGTATGGTTTATTTGTGTACACACAGGTTTACATAGATGTAGGCTAGTGTTAGTGACAAAACAAGAAACATTGATTTTGTATATTAATCCAGTAAGTCAAAAATATCCACAGAAGAACCAAAGACACTGACATAGCTCAGCAAGTCGCAAAGCTGAAATAGCAATGGGTGGAGCACGTAGTTCTAAGAGTCGATGAATATTGGGGTCCCAGGATACTGGAATGACAACCAATATGCAAACGCAATGTTAGTTGACCCCCCATCAGATGGACTGACAATATTGTCAGTCAACAAGTAAGTCTCAGGAATTCGCTGGATGCTGGATTTGGCTCAGGATTTGTTGGTAAGTCCCTGCAAATGGCCTATGTCCTGTAGTGGACATCCATCGGCTAATATTATGATGATGATGATGATGAAGTTTAAGATGTGACTTACAATATATGTCATTATCACAACAACATATTGTTGATTGATCAATGGCTAGTAGTCAAGGGCTTTGTCTTGCCGATAGGACAAAAGAGAGAGAGATATTTTCGGTTATGCTGCTCATTTGTCATTTTGTCCTATACAAATATAAATTGGCATGAACTCTACAAAATGATTTGCACCCTAAGTTACTCATTTCAGACACAGGACTGCAAAAATCAACCCAAGAATTTTTTGTATATTTCTTTAGCATAACACTTACTTCACTGTTGGTGTAATAGGTATTCCATGCAGATCTTAGGCTCTGTTGGCCACCGAGATCCCACATGACGAAGCGAAGATTCCTCCAAACAACCTCCTCGACATTGGAGCCAATAGTGGGGCGGGTGTGGACAGCTTCGCCCAGCAGCAACTGGTACAATATTGTAGTTTTTCCTGCATTATCTAGCCCCACCAAAACCAGCTTGTGTTCTGAAATACATATTAAAGTTCTTTATTTTTTTATTACAAGTTAGTCTTAACTGAGATGTCACTTTTTATTAAGTGACAAAATAGTTGAAGATGGAATAGATACAAGTATATTCTACCTATATCTCTGAGAATATGGAGCCATGATAGCCCAGTGGATATGACCTTTGCCTCTGACTCCGGAGAGTGTGGGTTCAAATCTGGCCTGGGGCATGCACCTCCAACTTTTCAGTTGTGTGCATTTTAAGAAATTAAATATCACGTGTCCAGTGAAGGAAAAACATTGTGAGGAAACCTGCATGCCAGAGAATTTTAAACATACAACAAGCATATTGTGGTGATCTTTGCAGACTCAATCTATGATTAGGTTTTTTAAAAACAGTAACTATTTACTCAGTCAAGACTAAAAGCACTTGATTGGTCGCAACTTGTGAGGTTCATATTTAACTACCTAATACATATGATCATTATGTACAACACTCAAAAATATTCTAAAGATGTGAAGTGATTATACTAATTTAATTTTACTGTAGGCAGATAATGATATTGAAATATTTTATAACTCTTACCTTCGTTTCCGAACAGATTCCAAATTTTCGAAATAAGCAGGCCCATTATTGATTCTTTATGTTTAGTCACAAAATTCTATCAATTGAACCGTTAACTTCTGAAATGTTCAGGGAATTGCTTTGCTGTCGAAAATACCTGCGCTTTAGTAAAATATCTATTTGAGCATGTTGTTTACAGCATTGCAACATGTTTTCACAGCAGACATGATCACTGAAGTGTTGAAGTGTTTAATTAAGACGGTACACCAAGAAATATGTTTGGAGTAAATCCTTTCGATACGGAAACACCTGTTGAGAAGTATCCAGTTTAAAGACTTTACAAGTACTCCTTTTACATTTCACTCAAATAATTATATTTCAACTATACCGAAAGTGTTAATTGCACATAAATATTAGAAATACGCAAATGTTTCGTCGATTACATACTTTTCTAACACAAAAAATATTTTCGAGACCTACTTTGTACTTTCATAGACTAGATAGCACAGACGGGGACGTCAAATAAAGCAGAAATCATAGACAAACAATTGACTTTCACAACAAAGTTTGTCGGTTTTGGGTTCCAACTATTTTTTTTTTTTTTTTTTAATTTATTTTACGTCCTTGGATACAAGTCCTTATAGGCCCTGCTTAAAATATGGTTCCAACTATAAACTAACTAAACCACAGACTAATAGTAATCTTTGAACGCTCACCACTAAAATGAATATTATCTATGTTGCAATCTAGAGTTGCAATCAAATAAAATACAATCTAGTGGAATGAATAAAGGCGCCTTTTGAGCGTTGATGTAAATAACATAATAAAGCTAAAATTAAAAAAAAAACTGGCCAAGTGCGTATCGTGCCACGCACAGTATAGGGTTCCGTAGCTGACTTACTGACAATTTTATCTTTTTGATTAACTGTTGTTAATTACAAAGATAATTGAAGAATTAGTATGCAATTTACGATTTCCAATTACTTTTTTTAAGTCATTTTTAAGTTGGTCGACTATTACTCGTTTTAAAGCTATTGCGACTAAACTGTTAGAGTTTGAATAAAGAAAGTAGAGTCTGAAATCGCCTGCCAGATTTAAAAAATTATTTAAACAAATATAAAAAACATACGTTTTCATAATTTGATATAACTATTTTTTTATTTGTGAATACATTACTACCTTTATTTTAAGTATTAAACTCAGTTATTACAACATTTGCACTATAATTTTAGAGCTCACTCCGTTTTTTTTAAATTTGCCGGGTGATTTCAATCTCTACTTTCATTAGCCAAACTCTTAAGTTTTCTATAGATACCGTATAAAAAGGTTTCCTTGTAGTTTCATTAATCAAAAATTTACGAGATTAGGATATATATCCTACTATGGTGAATTTTTTATTCTATAATTTTTTCACGTATCCATTATACAACTGTTTAGCTGGTAGAGGGCAGGGACACTTGACTTTAACAAAAATTAGCTCCTATGGATCCTATAATGGATCCCTAAATCCTACCTAAAACCTCTCATAATGTTCAAAGACTTATCCCACGATACCTCCATACTCTTGGAAATTGGAAAATGGGTTTTCAAAAAACGTAGTTGACATTCACGAATAAAAGACGTAACATGATGCGAAGGATTACATTATATTATAATAATACGAGTAACATATATTTTCAGGTCCATTAAAACATTTGCCAGGTCGTCACCACCCCCCAAAAAGTCGGTGTGTGAATCGTTCAGTGGCAGTAGGTCATGAGCTCGTCCACGGTGCACGGCTTGTCGCAGCACTCCGCCACCACCTGTCGCTTGCGCCGGAAGCCGCCGCCCAGAGCTTGCTGCGCTTCGATCCACGGCCACTGCGGCTCGACAGGCTCGCGTTTCATCTCGGATCGCTTGATCAAGTGCCCGTCGCAGACCAGGTCCAGAGCCATGGCCAAACGGCGACCGCAATAGACGGATTGAGAAGACACTACCGATGCGAGACCTGTAGATAATAGAGAATGCATTAAAATCATTAATAGTTTTATAATAGTACAATAAGTTATGAGTGCGATAAGTTGAAAATTACAGCCGAGGTGATATTGCAGCTCGAGCCTTGGCCAAAGGTATAGCACAGTAAAAATATACAAGCAGTATAGTAACTCGGCCGTATTTTTGAAATAAATACCTACATATACATTACAATATTGAAATTGTTGAAACAACACATATTTTACGAGCAAATGTGTTAAAAATAAAATTAAATCTCAAATAAATGGAAATAGCAAAAGAAAGTTCCTGCAAGTATGACTGAAAGTATGACTCCAATTTAAGAATTCGAATTCGAATTTGAGATTAGAGTAATAACAGCTCTGCAATATTTTCGCAACTGTTCCTATATTTTTGAATAATATAGAGTATAGGCTCTTGAAACCGCGCTTGTAATTTTGAATCTCGTGATGATAAAAAGACACAGTCAACCAAAAGCGGCCAAACCTGAGCGATATTTCCAGTTCGGCACTATTCGTCGACAATATTAAGTCACTTTGTCTATTCGAGATACGAGTATGTCGTGGCGCCCATCTTTGGCCTACTGGTTACACGAAAAAGAAAAATGTGATATTCAATTAAATGTGATATTCAGTAAATAACTTACCCAGGAAGGCCAGGAGCAGAACTACGGTGTGAGTCTTCATAGCTGAACTTTTGCTGTGTTGCGAGTCGACTGAAAGAGGAGTGTGTGCTGAAACCACGAATTTCAGCAGCTTTTATACCCGACTCATTAATATTCATATATCGGGTGCATTTGAGTGGATTAATGGGCACTGGATCGGCGATAATTGTGATGGCAGAAGGTATTCGGATGAGCATATTTACATAATTGTTATGAGGTGGATGTGGGTGGATAAATCTTTAGACAAACATAAGTGATAAGCCCGGTACACATTATTCCAATATGATCCTGTCCTGTGATCAAATCCAGCGATGTGTAGTGCTTTAATAACATATGTCAATATACAACCTTGGTTTTAACTTCAATGTGCCCCCTCTTTAGAGAAAGATTCACTGACGCAAATTCAAGTAGGTTCCTTTCGGAATTTTTCATCAAATCCTGGCATACAAGCGGTATGCACTATCTGCTGCACAAAATTAAATAGCGTACAAGAATTAGACTAATTTGCTCAGCCATCGCTTATAAACTCATCAACACCATCGCTTTAAAATTGACCAACACTTCGCTCGGTATGCAATGAGTATGTCTTAGGTACAAAGGCCTTGTGTCAATCAACTGGAGACCTAGATACATTTCATAACTCTGTAATTACACTACACCGACAAGCATGCCCTGCAGACCGGAACTCAGCAATGCTGAGAGTGATGGAATTAGGAAGGAAAATTACAACCATGGCGGTTGTAATTTTCCTCCAGACGAGCTCTGTGTCAAAAACCTTCGTCGGCCTGCTGCAATGAAATGTCAACTTGCATCGGAACAGAGTGGTCACTCTAATTGGTGAGTAAGAGTTCTATTTCTAAGTCCATCATTACTCCAATAGTGGACTGACAATCATGGTAGTGACAAGTTGCTTAGACATTATTAAACTTCATTGTTTTTAAAATGGAACGATGTATACCGGGACTTATATTTACGAAAATGTAGATGTTGTTTTAGCATATTGAAATTAATGTCGTAAGTAAAATGGCGAACAAGATTTCTTGAAAATATTCCTTTTAACCGACTTCATAAAAAAGGACATATTGATTTACATGTCGCACTCGTAATCATTACTTGTACTAAGCTCGTAATCATCATGGCAAAGAGTTCTATGTATCTAAGGTACCTTGTCATTCGTCGTTTACAGGCCAATCAAAAGAGCTAGAACTCAGAACCGTAGAGATTATATAAAAAAAAAATATTTTGACTGCATAAAAGCCATACAGCCTACTTTAATATTTCGAGTGCGAAACGATTTTTGGGCGGTGAATCCAAAAATTGCTCGTACTAGACAAGATTACTAAAGTAGTCTGTACGGCCTCTTAGGCCGAAAACTAGAAGCTGCCCGTGCTCAATCTATACTAATACTAGCGGACGCCCGCGACTTCGTCCGCGTAAATTTCGATGTCAACTTTACTACTACCACTACCCTACCCTACCCCTACCCTACCCCTACCCCAACCCTACCCTACCCAACCCCTACATCTACCCTACCCCCTCGGTCCAGTCCTTCGAGAGTGGTGGTATGACCAAGAGAAATAGAGACTTCTATGCTAATAATATAAAGAGGTAAAGTTCGTGTGGTTGTAGGAGGTAATCTCTGGATCTACTGGACCGATTTGGAAAATTGTTTTACCAATAGAAAGCTACGTTATTTGCGAGTGTCATAAGCTATGTTTGATCCCCATATTCACACGGGAACGGGAACTACGTAAATGAAAGCGCCGGGCGTCATATAGCGGAATTTCTGCGTCTTTTAGAAATTTTGTACTATCTCCGAAATTATTTAAGTAATTAACATACTGTAAAGGGCAATTCTTATCTCCATAATATCCTTGTGATTATTAAATAATTTATTTTAATAAGGATTAAAGTTTAGTTGTATAAATAATGACGTAAACCTATGTATATAAAATTAATAATTTTTAAAACACAAAAGGTACTATATCTGCTAATATATAGAAGATAGATATATGGCGTCGCGGACTTTTTTGTAGATATTTTAAAGATACATAAAGTCTCTATGCATTAATTTCAATTTTACACAATGGTTAAGGCAGCGCATGCGAATAAGTCTGTTTAAAAGGTTTTTAGTCCGACTTGTATGACAAAAATTGTGATAACTCGGCTAATATATATGATACCAATATAAAATATAGCCTATAGCACTCCCCGATAATGTAGCATTCTACTGGTGAAAGAATTTTTAAAATCGGACCAGTAGTTCCGAAGATTACCCCATTTAAAAAATGTGACAAACTTACAAACTTACAAACTTTACCTCTTTATAATATTAGTATAGATATAGATTATAAAGAGGTAAAGTTTGTAAGTTTGTAACAATTTTTTGAAATGGGGTAATCTTCGGAACTACTGGACCGATTTGAAAAATTCTTTCACCAGTAGAATGCTACGTTATCGGGGAGTGCTATAGGCTATATTTTATATTTCTATCATATATAACTACTGAGATATCGCGGGTTTTCTCTTACAGGTCAGACCGAAAAACTTACTTATTCGCATGCGCTGCCACAACCATTGCGTATAACTGAAATAAATGTATGGAGGCTTTTTGAACCTTTAAAAGTTCTACAAAAAAGTCCGCGACACCATATATCTATCTTTTATATTTTAGCAGATATAGTACCTTTAGTACTTTAATAAATTATTTAAATTTTAAACTAAGGTTTACGTCATTATTTACACAACTAAACTTAAATCCTTAACAAAATAAATGATTTAATAATCACAAGGATATTATAGAGATAAGATTTTTCCTTTACAGTATGTTAATTAGTTATATAGTTTCGGAGATAATACAAAATTTCTGAAAGTCGCAGAAATGCCGCTATATGACGCCCCGCGGTTTCAATTACGTGGTTCCCGTTCCCGTATGAATATGAGGACCAAACATAGCCTATGACACTCGCAAATAATGTAGCTTTCTATTGGTAAAAAAATTTTCCAAATCGGTCCAGTAGATCCAGAGATTACCCCCGATAACCACACAAACTTTACCTCTTTATCGTATTAGCATAGAAGTCGCTTGGGAAATTATAGTCTTTTGGTCATAGCACCACGCACAAAAGGCTGGACCAATTTTGCTGAGGGTAGGGATAGGATAGAGGTAGGGAAGGGGTAGGATAGAGGTAGGGTAGGGGTAATTTAGGGAAAGTGTAGGGTAGGGTACGGATAAGGTAGGGGTAGTGTAGGGTAGGGGCAAGGTAGAGGTAGGGGAAGGATATGGAATGTATAGGGTAGGGTAGGGTGGGGGTAGGGTACGGGTAGGGTAGGGGTAGGATACGGGTAGGGTAGGGTTAGGGTAGGGATAAGGTAGGGGTAGGGAAGGGTTAGGGTTAGTGGTAGGGTAGGAGTAAGGTAGGGGTAGGGTAGGGGTAGATTAGGGGTAGGGTAGGATAGGGTATGGATAGGTTACGGGTAGGGTTAGGGTAGGGTAAGGTGGGGGAGGGAAGGGTTAGCGTTAGCGGTAGGGTAGGAGTAAGGTAGGGGTAGGGTAGGGTAGGGTAGGGTTGGGTAGGTTTAAGAGCAGGGTAAGGTAGAGGTAGAGAAGTTTACATCAATTTTTACGCGGACGAAGTCGCGGGCGTCCGCTAGTAAATTATATTACAGAAAATTTTATGAAAATATACCAAAAATATACTCCTTCTAAGAATAGAAGTATTTTAAATAAATATCAATACTGTTAATTCCATTTTTTATAATTGAGCTTGCTTTCTCCGGTAATTTCATTTAATCGACGACTAACCTTGTAAAGCAAATACGACGAATATAAAAGGCTATAATAATAAAATAAGGTTAATCTAATCCTACCGCCGAGTCCATTGGAACCAAGAAGCAGAACATCAATGCTAGAGGTTTTATACCTCAAGAAGACAGCGCTATTATTACTCGGGTAGCGTAGCCTCCCACAGTGAAATAATTTTTCAAATCGGTTTAGTAGTTTCAGTTGCTATTGAATGCTAACAAACAAATAAACAATCGACAAATCTTTAATCTTCTTAATATTTATATTAAGGTTCGAGTTCACCGACATTCGTTTAAACATAATCAACCGTTTAAATAAGTTAAACGCCGTTAAGTTCCTGTTCACCACAGCTCATATGCTGGTTAAGGACGTAAATCGGGCGTTTATCTTAACCAAGCGTGCATACCCCGTTTATTCTTCGTTTAAGTGTTTGACAGATAAACTGGCGGACCCGGTCAAGCTTCGTTTTGACTTATGTGCAATTCTTCCCTATCCCTATCATACCCTACTCCTACCCCTACCCTTCCCCTGCCCATGCCCTAACCCTACCCAACCCTACCCCTACCCTATCCCTACCCTGTCCCTACCCTACCCACTACCCTACTTTTACTCTACCCTACCTCTATCCTACCCCTACAATTTTTTCTCCTGACAATAACAAACATCAAAAAAATAGTGAAATCGGTCCAGCCGTTCACGCTTGATGGCGTGACCAAGGGATTAATTTTATTAAAGGATTAATTTTATTTTAAATATAGATGAAGTGTGTGTGTGAAGTGAAGTTTGCCGAATAATTCTTAAGAATTACTCCACACGCGTAATAAAATTTGTGAATGTTTTTCCTTCACCATTTGAGTTTATGTGCTATTTATATTCTTAAAATGAACACTAACTGAAAAGTTAGAGGTGCATTCCCCGAACCGGATTCGAACCTAACCTATGCTCAATGAATCGAAGGTCAAAGCCAAGCGGCAAACCAAGCCACTGGACTATCATGACTCGCAGGATAGTAGTGGTACCAAAAGAAAAGGGTAAGAGATTATAGAAAAAGCTTTACGCTACAAGATGCTGTCAAATAAATCGGAGTAGGTACATATACATATTTTAAATTTTTTTATAATTATTTATTGGAATTCGTTACATTATTCAAAAATATACACGCAAAGTAGTCAATGTCATTGATGGAAAATTATTTTTATTCAACTCATTGATCGCCACACCTTCGTTTGTGCCCACCAGGTTGGTCTGATACACTGCCTTCACGTTGGGGAGTACATTGTCTACTCTGAAAGAGCTGCCCTCAGTACACTGTGGATCATTATAATTTAGAATGCGACAACAAAACTTTTGTCGGTGCAAAGTCATTAGAGCAGTATTCGGTATGTATTTGTCTGGAACGCCTCTGTTCAAAATCGCTCTATAATTTATTAACGTTACGTCGCATGGCAATGATGATAGTATCAAAGGTAGAAAGTTATAATTGCACAGATGAGTTCTATTAGCGTCAAGGAAGTAAATATCCAAGTTGTAACTAAGAGTGTTTGCTAAGTGAGACGCTGCACGACTAGGTAATTTTAAATTTGTTCTCGAAATTACACTGTCATAGCTGGTCATAGGCTCGATTAAACCCTCTAATAACAAATAATGCGTAAAGCTGACAACAGTATTTTTAGCAATGTCTTCTCCTCGATTATCATCAAAGACTCTTCTGTCCAGCATAAGTACCAATTGACCTTCTTGTAAAGCTGTCACACCTTGAGCATGATCAGTGATGACAGTCAATCTAAATTTTTCGTCTTGTATGTAAGACATACTCGTAAGTGGATACATATTTGATTCGATTCGCCTACTAACGTTGATAGTACGTGATGTATGTTGAAAACCGTTATTGTCAATAAATAATTGTGGGTTGTTGCCGTTGCTGATATCTGTTTGTATTGACAGAAACATTTCCACTTCTCGACTTTGAGACTTCCCGTCGTAATCTATTTTAGTTTCCAATTTTATAACTTCCGAGAGAGGATTGTCAATAACATTAAATATTTTAACAGTGTGACGTAGAAAACTACCATAAAGAGATGTCAATTCAGTAGTAATCTGTCCGGACACAATTATAGTTGGTCTTATTTTATCGTTTTGCAGGAATTGTGATAGTATATCCTCCACAGGTGTAGAGATATTCGTGTTAAATATAAAACTCCTCGATCGTACATTAGCACTATTAAATGCTCCAAAATCTACAACAATAGGTTTTTCACCGGACGATTTTTGGGTTACGGTTTTTAAAAATCCAGTATGCTCATCTATTGTCAGTCGGTGCTTATTGTTTTGTAATTGTATGTCGCCGTCTTCTAATGGACGCACATTGAATACAAAGTTGGATCCATCATCGACTTTGTCAACAATACATGATGTACAATAGATGATGGCAGAATTCTTCATGCCATGATGATTTTGTTTAATTTTATACAATACGAATGCCAATGGCGGAACCCTTGCTAAGAATGTAATCTTAAAAAAATTACTTGATATCCTTATTACCTTTGCGTTATCAAATTTCCACACAGGGTTTATTTGTATTTGCATTTCATTTACATTATGATCAACGATTCCTACGTTTGGGAATCTAGTTACGAGCTCAACGACTTCAACTCTTTCATGATTCAGTGAATTAAACACGTAGAGTTGATCCCCGATTGTAACTGATTTATATGAAGTTATAAATTCTCCTTCCCTGTACAGATACTTTTCGAGAAATGTCTCATTTTGAGTTGGAGTGGAACTAAGTAGGCTCGCTGTAATCTCTTGAATGTACTGACAGTCTCTAGAGACATTCATTATTTGTTGTTGCGCGTAACTAAGAGTTTTAAATGTTAATGTCCCACTTACAACATTGCGATCTTGAAGACGAGCTACAGTCTCGCGAGCATTCAATAAAAGTTCATACAAAGTTGATACTTTAAATGATTTAAACGCTTTTAAATTGAGAGCGAAAGCAAACAAAATTTCAGTACTTCTTAAAGTTGAGTGAAGGCGTCTCAAAATAATTTTAAACTGTGCTTGCGAAGAAAAATATCCTGTCCAATAAGCGGGACTACCAGCGCTGATATCGGCGAAATTGAGAAAATCGCCTTTAAGAGTAGGAAAAGTTTTATACCTCGATAGGATGTTTTGAAAATATTCCTTACTTGTCCCAAACTCAACCGTAGCTTTATAGATATCTTGATTTATGTTTACATAATCTACAATTTTTTGATAATTGTTGATCTGGAAATCAAATTCTGTTTGAGATTCGTAGTGATGCTTTCCACCTAAAGTCACAACAACCACATTGTGAGGAGACGTTGTTCCAGTTTTGGAATACTGTTCTAATAATTCCTCAGATTTCTTTTTAATATTAAATGGGTTTATAACTTGATTTTTTGAACGATTGAAAAAATTAAATTGTGTTTCACATATGTCACCTTGCGGTCCACATGATTTAAATTCATCAGAGTTAAAAGGTAAAACGTGGGTAATAACAGAATGCTTTGGATACCGATCGTTACCAATCTTGGATAAAGCTTGATTGAGGTCTGTGAGAGCACTTTTGTCGGTATCCCAACTTTGAACCCATATAAAGTCAGTGTATTGGTATTCGGTAAGGTGTTGTTGCCAGGAGAAATGTAAATTTGTTGTAATTAGATTTGATATTCCAGATGCAGATAAAAGGTAAGGCAATGTAGGGCTATGTGTCACAGTGTCGGTCAGCCAAGCCACCTCTGGTATATAATTTAAATGGTGTAGTAGCCATTGGTGACCTGGAAGAAAAAATAAATAAAGAGATGAGTAGGTATATAGAGTATAATGTAACGATAGTAATCGATTATTATTGATTTATCGTTAGTTACCCTCGACCAGCTGATGTAGGATTCCGAATAAATGTGAAGTGGCCTCGTCTGTTTGGACCCATAACCCTGTCGTGATTTCTAATCGTCCCTCCTCCACTAGTTTGCGAAGTGCCTTTTAAAAATATTATCAACTTAGTTTCAGGATGTTGTGGCAAAAATTATTTTAATCATTATCTTTAATACCTATAACTTGTAGCAAAAACATCGAAATTTGTACTTGCAGAAGAAAATAAAAAAAATGTATGAAGTAATTCTGAGCACTAAAAATTATTTCAAGCACTCATTTTCTCATCTTCCTATATTCTACCTCTTCATATGGTGTAGAGACGTGAATCTTCAAGCCATGTATGCGTTCCAAATGTGGTGTTGGAGGCAATTACGTATACCGTGGACTACCAAACGCACAAATGTGCAAAACGCACAAATTCTATCACAGCTTCAAATTAAAACACATCTCTCAATCATTTGACTACTGCACATCCTCAGTTATTTTAGACATTACGTACACGCGGTACGTACAGTGGTAACCACAGACAGAACCACAGGTGGTAACGATAACTTGGAAAAATGTATTGTGGTGGGAAGTGTACACCATTGTATATCGAAAGACGAGAAAGACTCGAGTGAGGGACCGACTGGAGAAAAATGATTACCTTTCGGGTCTTTTGTCCAGCACTTTTCCACCACTTACTCAAGTGGGACACCTCGTTCCAAGAAAAAGTGAAGTTTGAATAAAATTGTAGCTTTTTTACAATGTTCGATAAAATCTTGCGCGCAGAACTCTTAGAGTGGTTGTCGAAGGGTTGCTTCCAAATAGTGTCAACATGAGACCGCGGAACTAAAATTACCTAAAAATGAATAAACTGATATTGTTTAAGGCTTTGGAATTGGAATGGACTTCATCTCGTACCAAATTGTTTATAAATGTGAAAGTAAGTTTGTATGCTTTAACGACTCAATCAACCATCATGAAATGGAATGTTGTAGGTATAGGTACATTGTCTATGTATAACTTCATCGATCGGATGAATGGATGGAAGCGTTTGTTGCAGCTATCTCTGTGTGTCGAATCAGCGAGTTATATCCTTTATTCTGTATTTACTATGTGTATCAATAAATACAGATTTTAATTTACCTACTTTAAATGTACATGCCATACTTACTTTCAATGCTGGCCACTTGGCGTTCCTCATAAGAGCCTCATAACGATTTTCGTAGACATGATTCCAGAAATGTTTATTGCCTATCCATGGTGGCTGAAATCATAATGATATGCATTACAATATTGCCTGAAAATAACTAAATGACTTAAAACTCCTATAGTGCCACCTTTTATCACCTCAATATCAAATTCTGAAAATACTTCTTGTGCGTCTATATCTGTTTTAGCTTCCTTAAACTCTCTGCAATTAAGTGGTGAATTCAAAGATCTATTATCATTTAAAACCACTGTTCTGATATCTGGCTCGTGATATTGAGGCGCAGTAAAGTTTAGTTCGTTCCCATATGCTTCTACTTCTTCAACTGCTGTATTTTCTCTTTTCGAACTGAAACTTTGAAGAGTTCCAATGTCGTTTATTGCAGTTTTATTAGAATTTAGACCAGCAGTACTTTTTATGAATGCCTCTTTTTCAATACTATGCGAACTCTTTTCTTCTATAGTTGGGAAGAAAATAGATGAAGGTATATTGTAGGAGTTAAGCATGAGTTCTGATAGACTTTGCATAGTTCCTTGTGCGCTTACATCGGGATCATGATTTACTTCATTTCCCTGTTTTGCATTCGTGATAGCATATTTTGCCATCCGAAGGTCGAAAGGATGCAAAATTTCATTCCTGGCAATATTCATTCGAGAAAACATCGTTTTATTTTTTCCGGTGTCAGCCGAAGTTAGAATTGTAGACATTTTTGGACGTTGCATTCTATGAACAATTGATTTTATTTGAGCAAACCCGGGGTAAACTACAACATGCTGCTTTGAGTTGTTCGAATCCTGGCTCGGGTTGTCTTCACTGAATGGTCTCTGGACCATTTTCGACTGTTTTCGGACCATTTTACGCAACGCTGTAATAAGATTTAGGTATAAAATTAGAATTACTTCCAACAATAAAATTTGATAATACAATTTACTTTACTTTTTTCATAACACTGAATTTCAAAAATGTTCAAGACTAGTAATACTGAAACTATTTTCCAATTTATTCTTCTCAGATTGAAATTCATGGCGATAATGGTAAGACGGCAAGTAAATGTGATCGCAGTGGAAGTTTTGCATCACGAGGGATGTTTAAAGAATGAACCGTCAATACGATTTGTTGATGTCCGATGTGCCGTTTGTTTGTAACTTTTACGTCTTTATACATAACATGTTGTTTTGTGAGTTTTTTTGACCATCATATAAAATATTTACCTCTTTCTGGAAGTCTCTTTCGACTGTGGAAGTGCCTTAGGCTCTTTAATGGGACCTCAGCGGCGTATCCGGGATGCGAGCGCAGAAGCATCGCCTAATAGGACCCGGAGTCATCGTGAGTTAATAACCCCACGTCCAGGTTATCTTAGACTGCATCGTCTACCTAAATGTCCGTAATTGCATGAGTAGATTTACTTATTGTTCGTAGTACGTCCTTTCTATGCCATCCTGTACTGAATAAAAACTTTTTTCATTTTTTACATTGACTACAATCTCACCTGATGGTAAGTGATGATGCAATCTAAGATGGCAGCGGGCTAACTTGTGAGGAGGAGGATGAAAATCCACACCCCTTTCGGTTTCTACACGGCATCGTACCGGAACGCTAAATCGCTTGGCGGTACGTCTTTGCCGGTAGGGTGGTAACTAGCCACGTCGGAAGCCTCCCACCAGCCAGACCTGAACCAATTAAAAAAATTTCAAACGGCCCAGCCGGGGATCGAACCCAGGACCTCCGTCTTGTAAATCCACCGCGCATACCACTGCACCACGAAGGCCGTCAAATAATCCTAGATACGCCAATGATGTGCTGAAATCGTCAGGGTAGGCAATGCATTTTTGCACCTATGAAATGGGTGTACATTGTGCATAATGCGCATGCCCCGCAGCTGCGAGTTCAGAGTGAAGTTCAACCCCTCGTTACTACCAACGTTCAAGAGAATAGGGCGAACGTTCTATCGATCGCCACGCGTCAACCCGCCGCCGCCTCGCCGCCTCGCCGCCTTGCCGACATGCTATAATAACAACTGTTGAAATAGTTATCTGTATCAAGATACAACTGTATCGACAGACAGCGAGAACAGAAATCAACTAGAAACATGGTGAGTACCAGAAGTGATCACTTGACTCGGTGCAAACCATTTCGTATTCCATAAAGTCCATTGTTAACAAAAATCACAATTGCAAACACATTAGTTAGTAATTTTGATCAGTTAGCAATAAAATAAGTTGTTGAATGTCGTATATACTCGTATCTACTACTCAAAGTTAGTGAATAGGCTAGCAGGCCGAGTAGTCTATAACATTTTTTTTGCATTAGCTGTTAATATTTTTTATATTCAGAATAAAATTAGAATTTTGCCAAATTAGGTTTTTCTTAAATTTAACTGAAATACAGGAAAAAGTTACGCATTTAGCATATTATGCAAATATATTTTGTAACTAACTGACGCCGCGCGGTTTTACTCGCGTGATTCCCGTTCCCGTAGGAATACGGGGATGCCCATACATGCTTATAGCCTTCCTCGATAAATGGGCTATCTAACACTGAAATAATTTTTTAAATCGGACCAGTAGTTCCTGAGATTAGCGCGTTCAATCAAACAAACAAACATACTCTTCAGCTTTATAATATTAGTATAGATTTATATACCTACTTATATGATTTTTAGGCGAGTCAATGAAAACATAAAACAAGATGCGGAAGTTCTCAGAAAAAGCTCCGATTTTGACGATATTCATCGTCATGTTTTTTATGTTATTTGAAATCAAAAACCTTGGACTTGGGGACGAAATGATCTATATTGTTTAAGCAATACCTAAGTAGGTATGCATGTATAAACAATAAATAATTAAAAAATACTATCTACTACTACTTCAAAAACACAAACGTATGCGGGAAACGAATTATTTCGCTTATTAAATTAATAAGCGAAAGAAAACATTATAATATTTTCTATCTACTAATCAGTTTGAAGGCGGTAGCAATGGTACAATACGAGGCCGTCTTCGAAATATACCTTTCCTAATCCTACCCTTTCTAACAAAAAAAGAATTATCAAAATCGGACCTCTCAATAAAAGTTATGCTTGGTTGTACGTTACGAAAACAGGCAGATAATTGATTCTTTACTCATTAATTTTAATGTAAAACTAAGCATCATTTTTTATTGAGTTGTCCGATTTTGATACTTCTTTTTTATTACAAAGCGTGATACATATTATGACTATATAGTAATGTAGACAAAAATATGTAGCCCTAGAAAGAGCAGTATAAGTCGACCGCTCACCTGTGTACCGACGACATCAACCCTATAAAAGGCCTATATCCTACAGTGGGTGATGATGAATTTGAATGACGAAAGAGCTAATTTTTTAATTATTTACAAGTTAGTCCTTGACTACAATCTGAGCTGATGGTAAGTGATGATGCAATTTAAGATGGAAGCAGGTTTACTTGATAAGAGGACAATGAAAATCCACACCCCTTTCGGTTCTACACAACATCGTACAGGAACGTTAAATGGCAATACGTCATCGCCGGTAAGGTGGAATCCATGCCCGAAGCCTCCCACCGCAAAGCAAGGCCTAGAGCAATTAAGAAAACCTTATTCTCGTAACGCGCAGGAGACGAGCGCCGCACCTAGCTGCGGGCTGCTGGAGTGGGAGCTGTCGCTGTCTGCCGAGCAGCTCATCTCGCACGGCTGGTACCACGGCGCGCTCGGCCGTGGCGCGGCGGAGGCGCTCCTGCGGCACGACCGGCAGTTCCTGGTGCGCGACTCGTCCTCGCAGCCCGACAACTACGTGCTCAGCTGCCGGTCTAACGGACAACACCTACACTTCGTTATACAGAGGGTGAGACTTTCTCAATAAATCTCGTTCTCGCAGTCGAAACTGCGAACGCCTTCTTCGTGATGTCCGTATGATTATGTGCGATAATTACGCAGCGCCTGATTATGTGCGATAGTACGCAACAACGCCTAGGAGTCTACTTTGGAATTTAATTTTCTATAAATAAAAATAAAAAAAATAATAATAACTTTTCACTTTTTCGAACATTCTTTAGATAATTTGAAATAAAATCATTTCTTTTAGATTGTGGTGCATCCCGAAACAGTTTATGAAAGATTTCAATATCAATTTGAAGACGAAGCGTACGACACTGTGGCAGACCTCATCACCTCGTACGTGGGGTCCGGAAAGCCAATCTCCGCCGCGTCAGGGGCAAGAATACAGTACCCAGCGAATCGGGCAGTTCCTTTGTCCAACATATCTACCGACGACTGTGGCAACGTGGCTTCTCCTAACGGGGACAACGATTACGGAAACGCATACAGTGTTTATAGCCATTTCGTAGCTAAGCCTGGAACCCAATTGAGAGTGCCTTTCAAGAAGCAGCGATCTCATTCTTTGACTCCGATAGATATGACGCAGCACGTGACGCACGGGAAGAGCGCCAGCGCCGACGGAGTCATCCAGAGCCAGACAAGTAAATACCCTAAAATATTTTCAAGCGAGTCGAACTCGGGGTCGAACACTTGGGACGCGAACTTGCCGACCAGCCCTCCAGCGAAGCCCGCTCGCTACGATGGGCCGAAAGCCGACGACAGAAGACCGGAGCCGCACAGACTCTACCACGTCTCCGGGTCCGATTCAGGAAACGGATCCGGCGATTCGACCCAGAGTTCCGCTCACAGCGATCCAAATAAATCGAGAAATGACTCTGACTACAACCCGGCTAACACCCCGACGATCAAACAACAATTCGATTACGATTTAACAGAAGCAAAGTTGTTGCAGCTAGAAAATCTGGACTATACAGTCGAGTCGAGAATCAATTTGGAAATTTTTCAGTCTCAAATCATAGCAGCGTCTCTAACGAAACCTTTAGAGTCAGAGACTTTGCACACGATCAAACTGTTGCTGCGAACATCGGGTCCTCGAATTTTGGCAAACCATCTCACGAAAATAGATCTTCACTTTCTGTTCGATGACTCTATACAAATAGAAAGGCTGAATAAAACAGCGTCAGGAATAGAACTTTGTTTTCTTCCTCAGGGACGCATGTTACGTTTAGATGTCATTGAAAGGTATACCCCAGTTAAACCTCGAAGTGAGGAGTAATAAACTGTAAAGTGTAAACATAATGTTTGAGTGTTTGAGAATAACATTAATCAAAATCTGACACTTACAGCTCATTATCTCTCATTTCTGAGGTTGAACTCTTTATTTTTCTTATTTGACTAGCCTATAATTTATATCTATTACTACTATACTTAAAAACTAAAAAAAACTGTAACTAAAAAAATATATCGGTAGGTATTACTGTCCGTCTTTACGTCGAATGAATGAAACAAAATGAACTTGACACGAGTTTTTATTTAATTTATTAACAAGCTGTCGGTTTCGTAATTCAGAAATTACAGACATCACAACCCTCAGTATATAAGGTCTGAATAATTTGAAACCTGTATATACCTACCTAATTTGGAAATTTATAAACGCCCGGCCAAAAGCATTTATCATTATCATCATCATCATATCAGCCGATGGACGTCTACTGCAGGACATGGGCCTTTTGTACGGTCTTCCAAACACGATCCTGAGCCGCCTGCATCTAGCGAATCTCAGCGACTCGCTTGATATCGTCAGAGTTGATCAACATTGCGTTTTCTAGTGCGGGGTCACCAATCCAACACCTTCGGACACCAACGTCTATCGGTCCAGCGTTCCATCCAGCGATTAGCATATAGAGAAGTTCATGCATATCTTGATATTGATTTACTAAATTATTTTCAGGGTCGAAACCTTTCGTCTTCTCGTAGCCGTGACCGTTCTCACTTGTCAGACGGACAGACAGAGAGCCGACACTATAAACGACTGGATACTCCTAGCTATCGAAACTAAAACGGCGCTAGGAAACTTGTATGGTTTCTCTGCAATCATGTTCGGCCTATGCATGCCTCAAGTGGAGCGGTTGGAGAACGCCTGGAACGTTCTGAGACGAGTGTACACCGACAATGCGTTCATGTTCGAGGCGAAGCTTCGGCCGTGCTTCAAGAGCATGAACGAAGGGACGTATCCGCTGCCGCCTAACACCACCGCTCCGTACGTGGTGCCGTCCGTATTGTGCTTCCATTTGTTCGGTGAGTACCTTCGCAGTTGCGTAGTAGTACCTGATTTTAAAATGGAAGCGAGCTCACTTGGAAGAGGCACAAGTTTATTCTACTCTCATGGTTTCTACGCGATATCGTACCGGTACACTAAATCACTTGGCAGTAGGTACGTCTTTGCCGGTAGGGCGGTAACTAACCATCAGCCGATGCATACCTACTATCAGAACCAACCTGAGTTAATTAGCCTGACCTGACCTGAGCTGGGAGCTGAGAATTGAACTAAGAAACTTGAGAACTACAGCACTGCCAACTGCGTCAGAAAGGTCGTCAAAACCATGACTACGGAATTAATAATAAATCTAAACAAGCTAAATTCCTGTTTAATGAATAGAATTCAGAAAGCAGGCATCAATGGGAAGCAGTAAATCTGTAGTAAAAATATCTAGATGTGTGACTGTTCACAGATGGAGAAGGCGGAGGCCTATTGCGACCGGACGAGACGTTCCCGAGCAGTCTCGTAAGCAGCTTGGAGTTCGACTTCGATGCCACAGCGGCCCACCTGGAGGCGGCGCGACAATTTCCTCGGCAAATAGAGACGTTCAGACGCAACGCGCGTACCGTCGTGCAAGAGATGTCTTCGCTCGGTCCGATGTTGGATCCGACACTGCTGGAGTTGTTTAGGACAGAGTTCCACATAAGCTTCCTGTGGGGTGAAAGGGGCGCCCTAACAGGACCCAACCAGAGGTGATAATAAAATACTAAAACTCTTATGCAAACGTAACTTTAACTTATATTATAGGATAATCACAAGCAATGAGATCAATAGTAAATAAAATTACAACACAAAAACACGTTTAAAAAAAAAATATGTTTGACCACCATTGCCCGATATGGATGGTAATACCGGTCAGCAGAACGACATTACCGGTCAGACTTTTAGCGACACAAATCGCATACGTATCCTTCGGGCGATTCACAGCCCGAACATTCAGCGTGAGCCCAAAGTCCACACTGAACACACCTGTACCAAAGTTCGTTGTTCTGGCCATAATCGTCGCATAGTATACACTTATTCTGAAAATCTTCGATATCGGTGTCATCATCATCATCACGTACATCTATCATGTCAATTTCCGAATCCGACGAAGTTTCACAATTACTTTCTTGAAGAACTTTCTTTTTCACCTTCTTTATTGACATTTTAACTGGTACTTTCATTGTCGACTTTTTTCCTGACTTTCTTTTAACACCTCCTTTATTTTCTTTCTTCTTTTCTCTTGTTGCTCGTCTCTCTTCTTTTTCTTGTAAGGCTTCTTTATAAGGAGTGCTAGTGAGAACTTTTGCATGCTGTTTTCGAGCATTCTTACTATTAACGAGTTTTTTCGGAACTGATAAAAGATCTTTGGCGGTTACTCCTGAAGTTGTGGGAACTGAATGATCTATTGCTATTGATTGTGAAACTTGAGTGGAAAGAATTGTATCTGTTGAGTTGTAATCATTGAGAAGCGATGGTGAACCTGGTGCTGATATATTGTGCTCTATGGTTAGTTGAATGATTTGATCCGGAGTTTTATTGTCCATTTCGCGCCTCTCTTCTATCGATACTACCAATTCACTACTATTCAAAACTTCAGCAGCCAAAAAATCTTCTTCTGTAAATATGTCTGGGTTCAGGGGATATATACCGGTAGAAGCGAATCCTGCTTCGGCCTTTGGAATGGTTGCAATTTTTTGGAATGCTTTTCTGAAAAGCGAGGCTAAATCGTTTTGGGTGATCTTTCGCCCCAATTCTGTTTTCATCAAAAGATTGCACTCTTGTTTATAGGCAGCTTTAAATGGACCATAAATGGAGACATCTAAAGGCTGAATTCTATGAGATCCATGTGGCGGTAATGACAACATTACTATGTTGTTAGTTTTACAAAACTCATACGCCCTCAGAGATATATGACTAGAGTGATTGTCTAAAATAAGCAGTATGGGTTCGTTTTCTGACGGTTTTGTAAAATTAGCGAAATGTTTTAACCAGGCCACAAACAACTCTTCATTTATCCACCCGTTTTTTGAGCACCTGTATATAGCGCCACGTGGACCATCGTTTTCTAGTGCTGGGGAATGTCTCTGGCGGGGAAATATTAACATTGGTGGAATGTAAACACCAGTAGCACTTACTGCACATACAGCCGTTACATTTTTCCCTCTTTCACCCGAAGTTATAGAGCCTACTCGTTTTTGACCTTTCTCAGTTACAATTTTACCTGGGTCTTGAACGGAAGAGAATCCGGTTTCATCCACATTATAAATATTTCTTGGCAAAAACTTATATTTTTCCATCAACTCTCCAAGCAATTTAAAAAATAAACCAACTTCATCCTTGTTGAATGCAGTTGCACGGTTTAGGCTGGTGCCTTCAGCTTTACGATTTGATAAATTATTTCTTTTCATAAAACCCATTAGCCAGTCCTTTCCAGCCATGCCAAGATTTTTATTGAAGTTATGCATCAAATTATTTTTATCAGCATACTCGTACGCCATCTTCCTTATTTGTATTGAAGTACACCCATAAAATATCTTGCCCAGAAATTTAACTTGCTCTGCCATTTCTGCCTCTTGTTCCTTAGAAAACACAGGATTTCGTCCAAGAGACGGCAATTCAGAGTTCTTTTTTTTTATTCGTTCTTGGAGTGTCGAAAATGGGATACCAGTAAACCGCGCTGCCTCTCTTATTGGAGTCCCTTCCTCGACAAGTTTAAATGCTCTGGTTATGTCATTTTGGCTCCAATTCACCTTCAATCCTTGGTTCCTGTTACGAGGCATTCTGAAACTAAAAATACATGATGTATATTTCTGTAGAAAATACAAACGTAGCGAACAGACATTATTTATACGTCTAAATATCAGCTATTTGTATATGTGACTTGCGGGTAATACCGGTCAAAGGTGACCGGCATTACCCACCCATACTACTTTTAAGGTTAATAATAGTTTAAGAAAAAACATGCCACAAACTACTTGAAATGTACTATGAAATAGATAGCCAGATAACTAAATAAGAAAAATTATTGTAGACAATACATGAAAACGAAATAATATGATACACACCTCTTATGTTCCGCGAACAAAAAGTTGTAAAAAAATGGCGCGAAACGAACAAACGTCTTGTTCTCGGCGACGCGCGGTCGGAACTGGACGGAGGTCGGTGCGTAGGAGCGGGGAGCAATCACGCCACCCTTTACGTATGTGTAAGTGTGTGTAAACGCAATATTTTGTTTGATAGTTTGGTGACCGGTATTGTCACTTGACCGGGATTACCCCATTTTACCCTAATAATAGTAAAAGAATAAAAAATCCCGGCTGCATTTAATATTATAACTGAAAATAAATAAAACAAGTTCTAATCAGAAGTGCAGAAAGCAATTAGAAAACAGCCGGCACCAATAGTTTTTCCAAATTTGTATGTAACCAACATCGAAGTATATTAAAAAAATATCAAAATCTGACCTCTCAGTAAAAAGTTATGCGTGACGTTTTTCGATGTTCATATACAAAAAAAATATATAAACGAATTGATAACATTTCAGTTCTCTCCGTCTTTTCGTCGGTTCAAAATCAGCTATTAAACGACTTAATATATTGTTCCCGATATAATATATTGTACCTACAGTATCCATAACACAGGCTACGCTGTACGCTTACTTAGGGGTTACATTAGTGATCTGTGTATCATTTAAGTACATTAATTTATTTATTTAAAGGTTCTCGAGGCTGGCAGACATCCTCAGCACAATGGCCGCGAGACTGGCGAGCCAGCCGCCGGACGGCGACGACGCTGTTTGAGATATTTGTGAATACAATAACAAGTGAATGTCTATCTCGAAAGAGCTACAAAAGTGACCCTTTTTTATAACAATTAGCAAACCCTGTGTTAAATTTATATTACGCAGTAGACTGTCGTCATGTATCATTTGTAAAATTTCCAACATAAGATTGTATAGTGAGGTCGCTAGCTCGCTACTCGGTGTTCGCTGATACGAGTATGTATGTCAGTATGTGGCTAGTATTGTGCGTTTATATTATTTACTAGTGCGGTTTAAATAAAGTTACAAACGTTTTTGTTTTGACAGAACTCATATATTTTGTTGTACCTACGACGGTTCCTACATAGAACTTTAAACCTGACGCTTTAGGTCCTACCTACTAGACGTTATGTCGGAAAAATCGGCTTCGAAATGCAAATGAACCGGGAAAACTGAATTTTGGATTTAAGGTAAACTAGAAAGTTGCATAAAAAACTCTTCAAATTCTTGACCAAGATTTCCCATGTGTCAATTTCTGCCATCATATAAAGTGTTCATCAATAAATTTTATCCAATACTTTTTTTTTGCTGTTTATATATTCTCTTTAATTAAAGCCGTATTAGAGGCGGATTTACATTTGTCTGACGTGCCGTGTTGTGGCGCACCAGAACAGAATCGACATCATACATTTTATATGGCAACGTTAACACCCATGTGTTGTGACATGTCGTAATGGCTTCTGATGTGCCGCATACAAAATCTATGAAACAGATTCTGTTCTGATGCGTCACAAGTCACAACACGACACGTCAGACAAATGTAAATCCGACATAACGCTCTACATCGTTCACGTGTCGCTCATCGTTATTGAGATATCGATAGAAAAATAAAAAAAAATGAAGTTACCGAGTTTTTTTTTTATTTTTTCACCATTGGCTGTGGTGCAAATTGGTGTCGCCAACCCCATTCCTGAGGAGATTGATGTATTCGCCGACGAATGAAATCGACGCTTCTCCTATTGCTGTGGTTACAATGAGGGTATTAGCATCCACAAAAACCTGCACTACTGGACTAGGTACCTACTGTAGTACGGAGAGGTTGTTATGAGTTTGGGTGAGAGGATGTTTGTACAAACGAATGTCGCCACATCTACAAAACTACTAGTCCGATTTCAATGCGGTTTTCAGTGATAGGTTCAGATTTGATTGGTGCATGTTCTTAAAGAGGAGGTCACTAGGGCGGCGCTGCAGGAAGTTTGTGCAAAACCGAATGTACTACCGTTACACCCCCCATTCGGTTTTGCATTTTGTATATTATTATAGGCCTTTTGTAGGGACTTCCAAAAGGCCTATGTCTTACAGTGGACGTCCATCGGCTGATATGATGATGATGATGATGATGATGATGATATTAATATAATAGTTACTATATATTACAGAAACTCGATAGAACTTGATAAGTAAATATTTCTGTAGATAACAGTGAAGTATTTTTTTAAATGACGCACTAGATTGAAACTTAATTGAAAAATAATAAAATAAGTCGGAGAGTTCTTAATTATTTTATCGTTTTTAATTTAAGTACGATTCTTGTCTGGGTTATACGATTCCGCAACCCCTACAATATTTTCTACCCTACCATATTGCCTCAGAGTAAACATAAGTAACATTCTTATAGGTGAGTGGGCATTAAAACATCTATAAAATGTAAGTATACCTACAGACCAACAATACGATGGACCTTAATGCACAAGAAATTCAAGTTGATACTTATATAATATTCTTAATAATATTGATTAATTTTATAATGTTCCGCGCAACCTTCTCAATTTTTTCTATCAAAAGATCCTTCTGCTGATAATAAACAACACAAAAAGAAAAAGCAAAATCAGTCTAGCTATACACGCGTTATGCTATGACCAAGGGAAATAGGAATCTCACTAAAAACATTTTCATGTAAGGTAAAGCCAATGAGAACGCTTGTAAATAAACACTTAAAAAAAGTTATCAGGTATCATGGGAATCCAATTCTATACAATACTCTCTATTATACTTAGCTTATAGGGTTCTGCGTGAATCATCATCATCATCACCAGTATCAGCCGATAGACTTCCACAGCTGGACATAGACCTCTTGCATGGACCTCTAGGCACAATACTCTCGAGTTGCCAGTATCCAATGGCTTCCTGTAACCCGCTTGATATCCTCGGTCCAGCTGTGGGGGGTCGACCACCGTTTCGTTACTCAAGGATCTATTAGAATATAGGTCCACATATTATGCTGAATATTAGTAAAATGATTAGTAAATCAAAGATACACAGTGTCAATTTTGTTAACTTAATTATTTAATATTTTAACATTTATTACATAAGTGAGTTACCACTTCCTTTTTTGAAATTGGTTAAAAACTGTTATTTATTCTTTCTACATTTACATCGATCGGGATCGAACCCAGGACCTCCGTCTTGTAAATCCACCGCGCATACCACTGCGCCACGGAGGCCGTCAAAAGTTAATATTAATTACAATTTTTTTATTTTATTTTCTCACTCTTTTGGTCTGGGTCGGGATTAGAAGGAGGACCTTGTCTTTTGTTGTGTCTGCTAATCCTAGTTTTCGTGCTGGTCCACGTCTTTTCTCTCTACCGTCTGCGACGTTCTTCACTAATGTTGCGTCCGAGTTAACTGTTGATGGAGATTCGACTTCCCTATAAAAAAAATTAATTACGTCATAATCGTCATTACCGCCCTATTTAGGTGTTCTAGCCTCGCTAAATCCACTTATGAGATATCTTCCCCAAATTTTGTCTGTTTGCAGTGTTCCTACCCTGCTTTTTAATGGATACATGAGAAAGACGTAATAATCCCGGGCCACTTGTCAGTTGCAAATGTCAATCAGTAAGTCTTCAAATTTTGTTTGCACAAACTTATGCAGGAAACTAATGAGCAGAAGGAAACATTATAATATTTTCTATTTACTGATTACTCTGAAGCCGGTGCCAATGGTACAATTCATGGGTGCACAATCAAACTTACCCTCTTTTCTACCTTTGGTATTTCATTCTATGCCCGTAAAAAAGTATTTGTCCCCTGCAGCACCACATAAAATTTAGTCAGAACTTAATACAGATATTGTGATACCTACTTGTTTTTCTACGGACGGCAGACTCGTAGTACAGTCCTACTGAATGCTGAGCAGATGACGTCCCGTCTGAGATGCCGGCTGCTGAGACGTAGGCTGACACATCGGCTGAGACGTGTCGGCTGAGACTTCCGGATTCAAAGATGCCTGTTTGTCGGCTATTCGCTGTCAAATATTAGAAATTTCCAAGCATTATATTATGTTATTAGGTATATAAATGCTAAATATGGTTGGGTTGCTCCCGTTTTTAGAACATTATCTTAGTAAAGCACATCTACTCGATATTGGGTGGTACCTACATAAACAATCGAAAATTCAACCCTACGTCGACATGGAGAGAAAAATTGTCTCTTTGTTGCCAAAGAAAGTACAAAAGAACAGTCAAGAAATGCTACTTACTCTTAAAGAGATTTCATAATTTGCTGGTGGACATAGTGCAACTATTTTAGCAGTGACTAATATTTATAAATCATGCATGTTTCTCGTCTCATTCGTACCCAATCCTTGCATACATTTTAGACCATCAACTTGAAATTTTATAACGACAGATGATCATACTCATAAAACGTCATAATCATAAAAGGTCTCGTGAACAGTATCACGTTTGTCACGTGTAAAGAATGATGAAATTTCTATGAGAGAAAAAGACTCCACAATGTGGAAAACACTGATAGAAAATGTTTGCAGAAAATTAAATCGCTTCTCTTATGCGTTATTCATGCTGTCTAAGGTAGTGAGTCAGAATACAGTTATGGAAGCATATAATCTTACATAACCTCTACACTTAGATATGGTATAATTTTTTGGGGTAACTCCACTGATAGGGAAATAGTCTTAGGGCACAGAAAAAATGTATATGGGTTATTTGTCACCTAAAAACCTACGTGTATACCCTATTTTAAAAATTAAAAATTATGTCTAGTCCTTGTGCAGACAAGGACTAGACATAATTTTATCAAATCTCTCTGTCTGCATATATATTTATCAAATCTAATGAAAGCTTTCATAGTTTCTAATTATCCAAGAAGACAAAATTCATTACATAAAGCATTTCATCATCATCTGCGCGATTATCTTATTATAAAAGTATTTTGCATAGGGCTCTCAAGTGGCATACCACTACCAGGATGGTGACGCGACTATTACGTCTTAGCCTCATGTATCATGTAGGATAGGAACAATGCAAACGGGCAAAATTTGGGGAAGTTATTTCATTAGTGTAATGATAGGCTGAAACCTAAATAATCGTTTTCTGCTCTTTGGGGGGAAAACAGTTACATTTTAAAAGGGGAGGAGGGATCCCCTTTTTAAAGGGGAGGGAATATAGAACTTAGACCCAATGGTGTTCACGCTATTCCGATGCAAGGTGGTGGGCTTAGGGTGATAATGTTTACATTAACAACCACTATCGGATGGTAATTGATAATGGCTGGGGCTGAAGGCTTATCATGCTCTCCAAAGCCCGGGGTGTAACACCACCAACTTCCCATTCCCAACTCTGGGCTGAGAATTTTAACTAATAATTTCTTAGAAGAAAGAAAAACTCAGTATGTCATAGCCTAACCCTGGATGCAAATCCAGGACCTCCCACCCATTAATACTAATTATTGGTCAAATTATAACTTTTAACATATCAAATTATAACCTTAAGCATAATACCACAGGAATGGAGAAATTCGTGATTGATGATCCCTATAAAAACTACTCTCTGGTGCAATTGGTAGTGCTGTGGTTCTCATCAAAGATGTCCTGGGTTGGAATCCCAGTATGAATCAGTTTAGGTTTTTATATTCTCTAAATTGGCTGTGGTGTGATCTGGTGGTATGCATAGGCTGTGACAAGTTACCACCCTACCAGCAAAGGCGAAGAAGCCGAGTGATTTAGGGTCCCATTACGATTCTGCTTGGAAACCGCCAGAGGTATAGGTAGAATTTACTTTACGCCTCTTCAAAGTAAGCCCGTTTCCTTCATAAGCAGCAACGCCACTTAATATCAGGTGAGGACAAGGACTAACTTGTTGGCTGAGCGGTGCACACGCAGCGGTCATGGCAGACTCGTGCGCAGAAATGGCGCACGTTCGTCGGTCGTAGCAAACTCGTGCGTAAAAATGGCGCACGTGCGGTGGTCGTGGCAGTCTCGCGCGCTGGAATGGCGCCCGTAGCGGGCGTAGAGGCCTTCTTGGGTCTGCGCCAAAGCTCTGCGATTGCTGAAAACGAAATTATTAACTTAATAAAACCAAATTTTTTTTCCTGCATCGTTGGAGCAGTGGTTTGCCT